>NW_027052876.1:0-115007 GCF_011386835.1 Chrysemys picta bellii
GCTGGCAGGCAGCCATGTACTGGAATATGGTTTTTCAAATAGCATACCAAGTGAAGTTTGGGTTCAGTAAGAGGCACATCTTTAAAGTAATGCAAATAGATGGAATCAGGTAGTATAGATACTGCTGAGCCAGTGTCCAACATTAGCTGAATAGAGTGTGATTTGCCTGAAGGTATGGCAGAAACATTTACAGTGCACTTGATCTGTTCTGGAATATGTGCAGTAGTGATTTTGTCTACACTCAGCACAGTAACATCTGGCATTGTAACTGCATGCACCTGTTGATTGAACTGGCTACTGCAACATACTTTAGCAAAATGCCCAATCTTTTTGCAATGATTGCACCGAGCTACTTTTGCTGGACATCCTGTGTAGCTTGCAAGATGTTATGGGGATCCACAGCGAAAGCATGCTTGTACTGTATTTTGCATTCGCTGATTCAGTGGCTTTTCATTAGTTTTCCTTTTGCAATTGTTTGTCTGCAGTGATAGTGAACTTTTCTGCAAAGGAGTCACAGCCTGGACTGGGCCTCTTGTACCCTGACTCATTATTTTGGCTTCAGCTGTAGCTGACTCAATCTGAGTAGCAATGGTTATTGCTTTTTCTAGTGTAAGTTGTGGTTCTAGAAGTAAGCGTTCTCTTACATGAAGCACTGTTGTTTTCTCAATGAGCTGGTCTCTAATCATCTCATCTGCCATATTCCCAAAGTCACAAGTTACAATCAGACTCCTCAGGGAAGCCATATACTGCATTATAGTCTCCCCTGGTTTCTGCTCACGCGGGCGAAATCTATAGCGATTAGCTACTACATTCACTTTTGGCACAAAAAAGTTCTTTAATGCAGTGAGTGCAGTCTCATATTTATCATCTGCAAGGGGAAAAGTGTAAAATATACACTGCCCTTCTGCTCCAAGGCAGTGGATTAGCAGAGCACGCTTTCTTACTTCAGAAATCTCTGTAGCACTGATTGTAAGCAGATAAGTCTCAAACATACGGATCCAGGCAGTAAAAGCAATTGGAGGCTCACCTGGGCTTTGCAGAAAGGGTGCAGGTGGGTTCAGAGGCAGAAGATCCATCCTCATCGCCAAAATGTTGTATCCACCAGGCAAAGTATTAACAACTTCAACAGAACTTTATTTACAGTGCAAGTCTCTTCTCCAAGCTGAAGCTGCACCCTCTGTAACTCTCCCAGCCTCCTCAACTCCGCCCCTCCTTCCTGTTTCCTGTCCTTTCAGACCCCCCAACAGCCAGTGCTCCCAGTTCTAATAATTACAAGCAGCATCTAAACACCACATTGTGATCACAAGTTTCTTTTGCTTCTGATCTTCCAGTATCCTGACCGAGCTGACTCTCGACTCCTGTCATGTGAGTGTGGACTCTGGCTCTGACCAGTAGGTCTGGCTGCCCTTGACCCAGCTGTGACATTGACTTTTGTACAATTTCTCCAATGCCCTTTTCTGCTCTCCAGCAAGATACACCAGTACCTTGCCTCCCAAAGTCCTAGTTGCCGGCTATTCAAGGGTGAGAGGGGTAGTGCTTGTATTTCCCCCACCCCCAGCCCAGCGGCTTTTCCTATGGGAATCTCCCTAGAGCAGAGGAGAAATGTGCTCTTCTCTTAGGATCAGTCCCAGCAGTAATTCCACCCACCCTGGCCTCAGCTCAGCTACTGTGTTTACCTGGGATCAGGGACCAATTTTGAAGCCCTTACTGTTAGAGGTGGGAGCAGAGCCTGAAGCTCCAGCAGTTTTCACCAAAGCACACCATCCAGTCTTTCTGTGGTCTGACTAGGGCTCCCCATCCATCTTGGAGCTGAACACCAGATGGGAGCTGATCAGGGCCAGCTCCAGGCACCAGCCGAGCAAGCTCGTGCTTGGGGCAGCAGATTCTAAGGGGCGGCATTCCGTCCGCCTTTTTTTTTTTTTCTTTTTCGTTTTGGTTTGCCGCTCCAGCCGCCCTGTAGGGGGCGGCGGCGTGGAGGAGGGGAGTGCCCTGCAGCAAACTCGGCAGGGCAGCCCGCGTCCTTCCCTCCCAGCCGACTGGAGTGGCGCAGAGCCCTCCCGGCAGGTGGCGCGGCAGGAAGGGCCGCGTGGTGAGTGCCCCGCTAAAGCCCTGGCCACCCCACTTCTGTCTCTCCCCCCCACTCCCTCTCCTTCCCCTCCCTGCTAGACCAAGCGTGCACTCTGCTGCACGTCTGCAGCACAGGGAATCCTCCTGCACCCTGGCTCCGGCTGCCCTGCCGTTTTGGGTTTTTTTTTCTGCTTTGCTGCTCCGGCCACCCCACAGGTGGTTTTTGTGTGTGTGTGTGTGCTTTGCCGCTCTGGCCACCCTGCAGGGGTGTGTGTGGGGGCGTGCGCGCTTGGCCGGTCCGCAGGTGTGGTTTTTTTTTTTTTTTTTGCTTCGCTACTCCGCCCACACCCCCCCGCAGGTTTTTTTGTTTTTTGCTTGGGGTTGCAAAAAAGCCAGAGCCGGCCCTGGAGCTGATAGATTGTCCTTGGTGGGCCATGTTCTTGTGTGTGATGGTGCTGTGTGCCAGAGAGGGCCAGGAGCAGATGCACCACGCATGGCCAGGACCGGGCTAAACAGCCTGTAATGCTAGGTGAGTCAACCATGGCCACATATAGACACCTTGGGCATCCATGGGGACTGAATCTGGGTGCTTCACTGCTAAGAGCACAACTCACCCCAGTTTGAGTCATTACGGTAGTGACCCCTGCCAGCCCCTCTGAGGGGGGTCCGTATTGTCTCTCTAAGCTGGCGCACTGGGATGGAAAGCAATTGGCTGCAAGGTCACACACAAGGTCATGCCAGAGGCAGGAACGAAGCATGGTACTGATACCAGTCCAGCTCCAACCACTAGATACCACCCACTTCCAAAGCCAGAGAACCCAGGAGCCCTGACTCGGACAGCTAGGCCTTAAATGACAAGACCAACCCCCCTCCCACTCAGGAAGCCATAGAAGGGACCATCTGCTGAGCTCCCCTTTGCAATGCTGCTGTCAGAGACCATTGCTAGTGGATGCCAAGTGACTGAGCAGGGAACTCCTTGAGAGACTCCTAGAGACTTGCAGGTGTTTCACTGTGACCCTCTGGGAGCCATGGAAAGAGCGCTGCATTGAAGAGACTCTCCTGCTCTAACAAAGGGTTTCTGTTCTCCTAACTAGTCAGCCAGTGAGGCCAGTTTGCAGAATGTGGAAGAGCTGTTTGGCGATGGGTTGAAGGATTCACTGTGTAGATGGCAGCAGCTGCAGTGCCTGGGGTGTCCATGGGCCAAGCCTCCACTCCTGACACTCCAAGCTAATTTCCCACTGCTCTCAGTGGGGCTTTGGCTTTAGCTGCTGGGCCTGCGTGCCTAGACAGAAGACTCAGGTATTTCCACAGGTTGCTCAATGGCAAATGCAGCCACCCAAAGAAGTGAAGAAGAATGGAAATGAAAGAGCAAAGCTGGACCATCCGCTGAGCTGCTGCAATCAAGTGAGCAGAGCCGGGGAGAGAAGAGGGAGAACTCGAAGGTAGCTGGCAGCAGTAGGGAGGAAAAGCCAGGAGAGTAGAAATAAAGAGTTAATGATGCGGGCTTTGTCTTGTGTGGTGAAGGGTTGAAAACGGGTCTCTACTATCACACTAAACTTTGAAATAGCCGTGTGTGATGAAAGGGCAGGACTATAAAGGGAAGAGGTAACTCTAGGGGCTTGAATTCCCAGATCCTGTCGCTATTGCGTGCTTCTACCAGCCGATCTCAACCCAACAAATCCCTGAGGTGGTAGCAGTAGTGAGCTCTTGTCCTCTTTTTCTGGACTAGCCACCAGAAAAAGAACACGATACATGTGGCCAAGGAAATAGAGAGGCATGGGGGTCACTTGCAGTGTTGCCTGTTAACATGGCTCTTGTGGGGGAGCACCGCAGGTTATATTAGACTAGGTAGGAGCCACATGTCTCCAAACCTGCACATCCCGAGACTCCAGAGACCTCTCTCCAGATCCCAGAGTTTCCTCAGAGTCCTAAGGAGCCAGATGGAATCTGGCCTCTCCCCTCTCCCCCCCGCCCCCCAGCTCAGCAGTCCAGAAAAAGCTATTTGTAGACATGTTGTGTGTCCTCTGCCACACTCACCTGTTGCTGACTAATGCAGTCACAGAGTCCAGGCTCAGTGTCATGCATTCCTCTGGGCTGTGACAAGCAGGAGGACGTGAGCTGCAATGGATCCCCCTGTGCATTGGCTGAGTGGGTAACCTCTCTACTGCCATATCTGGTTTCCAGCCCACACGCACTAAGGAGGAGGGTGAGGGACTTACCCCAAAAGTGGGTGTGGGAAGAAGCAGAGTGAAGAGGTGATCAGAGAACCATCCCATAGCATTCCTCCTAGAGTCACTCCAACAACCCCCTGGCTCCTTCCTGCCGTAGGCCACAGCCCCTAGGTTCCATAGGGAATTTCTGAATTAACCCTCTAGAAAGCTGCCTCTGGCTCTACAAGCTCTCACACAGCCCTGTCACCAGAGGTAAGGAATAAGGTCCTGCCCCCCGCAACTGCTTGGGGGAATCCGCTCAGAGAAATCAGTGCAGGGCTTTATGCATCTCTACAAACAGATCACTTTGTGTGGTGTTGTCAAGAAGCTGCACACTCCTTGGCAGCTCTTTTTAGAGCAACATTAACTCCCACAGGGATTTCTGCTCTAAATGCTCTGGGCCTGAGGGAAAGATTCTGTGGAAAACAGGCCTTTCCCTTGCTCCAATCCAGGCTCTGCTGTTCTGATGCTGCAGAGCCGATAGGGAAGGTGTGAGGGTTCCTGGGCAGCATGGTTCTCTTTCTTTCCCGGTACTTTCCAATGGAGGGAAGAAAGGGAGACATGAGATGGAGTCTCTCCCTGGCTTACAGATAACCCATTCTGCAGTAACACAAGTGTGGACTCAGGGGAATGCTGTGCTGCGGAGCATGTGCCCTGCAAGATATCACTCATGAAGGGAAGCAACACTGCTCTTGGCACTGGAATCTGGGCAATAAGGAAGAGAAGTTGGAAATTCTCCCTGGGGAGGGGAAATGGGGAAACCCAGTGGGATGATGTGTATGACTGGAATGTTCGTGTCGCTGTGACGTTCCCTTCTGGTGTTATCTGGACCAGTGATATACTAGGCCACTCCAATCCTTGACTCTGGGAGCCAGCCTTACCCTGCTCTGCTGTGAAAACCCCACTCCTGGGCTTTTCACCCACAGCCTCTCGCATGTAAGCTGCTCCCAGCTACTCGCAAGCGAATGACACCAGCCAATATCTCCGGTCCCAGACGCAACCCTAGAAACCTCCATCTTGCAGTGTCCAGTTATGCCCACTGGATGCTGCAAGGTTATATAAGTTCGTCAATTTAACAAAGAAATTGATATGCACCAGGCTTGCTATCACAAGGGGAGCCTCCGACACACTTCAAACCAAACACACTGCTTCACGTAGAATAAACAAACAGATTTATTAACTATAAGTGATTATAAGTCAAAGCATAACAAGTCAGATTTGGTCAAATGAAATAAAAGCAAAACGCTGATCTTAACACTTTCAATGTCCTTAAAAATGCTTCTCACCACAGGCTGGCTGATTACTTTTCAGTCAGGCTCTCCCCTTTGATCAACATTTCAGTTGCTTGATGGTAGTGGTGTCTGTAGATGTAGGTGGAAGAGAGAGAGCATGGCCTTTCTTTCCTTCTGACTTTGCTCCCCATCCCCTTCAGAGTCAGGTGAGCATTACCTCATCGCAGTCCCAACCTGCCTAAAGGAACAGGGTGACTCCCTTGAGGGTCTAATAACAGATTATTTTGTTGCTGCCTGCCTAAGCCAGTTTCCATTGTTCCTGTGAGGCTGGGCTGGAGCTATCTCTAGACCAGATCCTGCATTCCTTGGGCACTCTAATTCCCTTTGGCTTTGGGAGGTGCACAAGGAAAGTAGGTGCAGGTCTGAAAAGCAAATTCATATTCCCCCAGCAACACCAAAACCACAGCAGTACTCAGAAATTCGAAAGCCACTAACAGTGGGGAAACCTCGGGAAAAGTTCCCCAAAGCCCTAGCTACAAAATAAAATATTGATCATTATTAATGCAGTTTGTTAAAGAACAAAGGCCCAGTGTGGAATCAACTGCAGGAGACATAAGCCATTCAAAACTACATAAAGTACAGTGAATATGATCCAGGCGTAAATCAACATCTCTTCATTTCCATGGCATTAGCATGATTTACACCCGCTGAGAATCTGGCCCATTATGTGTTTGCACATGTTTGATGGGAGGTTGGATTGGTAAACAAAAGCACAATGTTGTCGAGGGGGTAATAATTACTAGGAAATTACTAGTTCTAAAATACATGGCTGGCAATGTGCTCCCTTGCCTCTCTTAACAGCTGTATGGAACTAACAAATCTTAAAAAAAGGCAACATATCAGTGAAATCAGTCGGGGGGAGGGTCAAAAGTTATCCAAAAAAACTGTTTTTTGATGGAAACAGGTTTTCAACTAATAAACATTTTTCACAAAAAGGATCTGCTTTCTGTGGAAAAACTCAAATACTGCAAACTCAAAAGATTTTGGCCCAAAAACAGATGATTTTGGGCGTGGATCAAATTTTGGGAGGGGTTTCAGCTGAAAATTATCAGGTTTTGAATTTTTGCAGGAAAAAATATCAAAATTTTCTGCAAGAAGAAAACCAGCCCATTTTTCTTTCAGACAGGGCTGGCTCTGCCCAAGTGCTGGCAAAGTCCACAGTTCCCACTGACTTCAATACAACAGTGGGCACTCAACTCTGGAAAAATCAAGCCCTTAGAGCTGCTCCTAGAGCGGGGAACTGTATCTAAACCCGCTACGGTTTTCTAGCCATGTATTTTTTTAATGAGAAAATAAAAACATTTGCAAGGAAGGGAGCTTGCAGGGACCGCCCCACGAGCCCTGAGCTCAGCGTTACGCGGGGGCTCGCTGTCTGCCAGGGAACTGAGTCTTTGAGTTCACTTGGCTGCTGCCAGGGGGACGGGACAGCTCCTCTGCACTGGGCATCTCTGGAGCTGCAGGCGCCTGGCGTGGCCTTGGGGCTCTGGCTGCCCCTGGCTCCCGGCTCTGCCTGGCCCTGGGGCTCTGGCTGCCCCTGTGTTCTCCACACGTTGGGTGGCCCCCGCTCACCTTGAAGCCTGGCGGCTCCCGCAGGTCCCACCGGCAGGCACAGCAGCAGGATGCCCATGATGCCAGTCACCTTCCTGGCCATGGTGTTCAGTCCCCGCAGGACTGGAGCCCGCCGGGCTGGGGCTGGGGCTGGGGCTGGGGCTGCTGCATTAGCAGGCGGGGCTTCCTCCTCCTTCCTGGTGCGCTGCCCGGGGCCTGAGATGGGCCAGGAGCCCGGATGCTGCGGCAGGGGGCACAGGTGATCGGCCCATGGCTCCTCCTCCCGGGACTGCTGCAGCGTCGGTGTTTGACACAGGCCATTGGAAATTGGAAAGGTGCAGGAAAGAGCCACAAATACGATCCAAGGGGCTGGAGAAAATGTCTGATGGGGAGAGATTTACAGAGCTGAATCTATTGAATATCACAAAAAGAAGATCAGAAGTGACTTGATTACAGAGCATAAATACCATCCCAGGGAGAGACTCCCGGGTACTAAAAGGCTCTTTAGCCCAGCAGAGACCACCAGAACAAAAACCAATGGCTGGAAGTTAGAGCCAGACTAATTCAAATGAGAAATAAGCATATACGCTGACTTTTATTTTTCCTGGTGGGTGCTCCATCCTCACTGCACCCCAAGGCCCCCCCACTCCACCTCCTCCCTCGAGGCCCCGCCCTCACTCTGCCTCTTCCTGCCTCTGCTCTGCCCTCTCCTCCGAGGCCCCATGCCAGCTGCCAAACAGCTGAATGGCAGCCCAGCTGTGACTGCTGGGTGTTGACCACCCCTGCTATTTTTTTCCATGGGTGCTTGAGCCCTGGAGCACCAATGGAGTCAGTGCCTATGCCTGATTCTCTTCTCACTTGTAGCCGTGTAAATCAGGAGCAACCCTAAGGAAATCAGTTAATGAACCCCAGCGGTTCACCAGCCTGGGAAGAGCCTAATGAGTGGCTGTGGTTCAATAACAGATATAAACCCAATCTGACAAGCCAGAGAAGGCACGTCAGACTGGCAGTGCCAGCAGGAATCTGAAACACACTTCTTGAGTTGAAGAGGGTACTCAGCAGGGGTAAGGCTGACTGGCATAGCTATACTGGCAAAGACGCTATAGTGTAAACAAGACCTGCATTAACCACGTTTTCAGGCAGTTAATTTCCCTTGTTTCCTGAGGAAGTGGTGTTAGTGAGGGGGCATGATTGGAGGGCACCTGTGGGAGGGGAATGATCTGCCACTTTAGCTACCAGCTCTGAGCAGAGCAGCTTGGCACGCACAGAATTGGGGAAAGGCAGTGGCAGTGAGTCTGCATGCCCCCCACCCCCAAACTGCACCCATGGTGGAACTCCCCATCCCCCCCCAACACTGCAGCATCACCACCCCCGCCAGGCTCCCTCTGCCTGAAACAGGACTCACCTAGTGGTGCCTGCAGTTGGCACTGGCTGGGAGCTGGAGCTTGCCCAGGAGATCTAGGTAGCAGGCGGGGCGACCCAGGGGAGCAGGGTCTCACCACTGCTGATCAGACTGGGTTTTTGCAGAGCAGAGGGAGCCTGGTGCTCCCCCCTTACCCACCTCTAACCCTAGCTGGAGCAGTGGAGCAGCTCCCTGAGGCTGCTGGAGGAGGAGCCCCACCCTCCACCGAAGTCTGACTCAGGCCTGGGTCAGCCTTTGCTGCAGCAAGCCCAGGGGGGCTACAAAAGTTGAACAGCTAATAGGTGATTAATGCAGCCATCTACCAGCTGATCGGTGGGGGTGGGGCTACTTATCCCTGGCTGGGGCTGCAGCTCTATTGCTGGTGGGTGTTAAGCACCCGCTAATTTTTTTCACTGAGTTCTCCAGCTCTGGAGCACCCATGCAGTTGGCACCTATGGAAATAAGGCCCAACATTATGACAGTGGGGGGTGATTAACCACTAGAACAACCGGCCAATGGAAGCATTTGATTACCCAGATTCTGATTCCTCCAGATCCAACCTGGAAGCCCTGCTGGAAGGTGCTTTCGCCAAACATAAGTCATTGGGTCAATATAGGGGTAACTGGGAGAAATTCTCTGACCTGTGCTATACAGGGGGTCAAAGTCAATGTTCTAATGTTCCCCTCTGGCCTTCAAATCTCTGGACCTATGAAGCTGCTGCCAGGCAGCACTAGGTATGACGGCTTGAGTGTGTGCCAGGCGCTGGGAACAGGCCTGCTCAGTGCATGGCACAGGCCCACATTGCAGAGACTGGGGTGTGGAGCTGAGAACAGAGAGAACTGTCATTGTAGGCTGTGTTCAGGATGGGATTGGAAGGGACAACAGGTGTCTGGAGTTGCCCGTGTCTGGGGTCTTGGACAGACAGCAGAGGGGAAGCTGTGTGTGGTGTACATTGCCCTGGTACAGTTTCCAGTAGCAGGGAAGGGAGAGAGATGAGGAGCCAGAGAGGGTTTCTGGAGGCAGGTTGGGTGGGGACTGTGAACCTGGGACAACAGGGGGTGTTTTCATCAGAAGGATGTGAGTTGTGTCAGGTCCTTCCAGAAAGATCCAGACTGCTGACCCCAGCTTTGTGACCTGGGATCTTTCTGTGTGGGACACAATTCCTCATTTCTCAGTCTGGTCATCTAGACATCTGAATTCCCATCACAATTAAAAACAGACTGTGTCTCCTGTTCATAGAATCATAGAAGATTGGGGTTGGAAGAGACCTCAGTAGGTCATCTAGTCCAACCCCCTGCTCAAAGCAGGACCAACACCAACTAAATCATCGGAGCCAGGGCTTTGTCAAGCTGGGCCTTAAAAACTTCTAAGGATGGAGATTCCACCACGTCCCTAGGTAACCCATTCCAGTGCTTCACCAACTTCCTAGTGAAATAGTGTTTCCTAATATCCAACCTAGACAGGCAGGAGTATAAAAAATATTGCTCGAGCATGCAGGGATGTAATCAGAAAGGCCAAAACACAACTGGAGTTGCAGCTATCATGAGATGTGAAGGGTAACAAGAAGGATTTCTACAGGTATATTAGCAACATGAAAAAGGTCAGGGAAAGTGTGGGACCCTTAATGAATGGTGGAGGCAACCTAGTGACAGATGATGTGGAAAAAGCTGAAGAACTCAATGTTTTTTTTGACTTGGTCTTAGCAGACAAGGTCAGCTCCCAGACAGCTATCCTGGGCAAAACAGTATGAGGAGGAGGTGAGCAGCCTTCAGTGGTGAAAGAACAGGTTAAGGACTATTTAGTCGATTTAGTTGGTGTTGGTCCTGCTTTGAGCAGGGGGTTGGACTAGATGACCTCCTGAGGTCTCTTCTAACCCTAATCGTCTCTGATTCTATGATTGTTTTTCTATTTTTTCCAGTCATCCTCCACCCCTTTCTAGTCAATGTCATTTTACTGGTGCCAGGGGCAGTGTCTTCATGTGACCAGACCAGGCTCCACACTGAGATTTCTGGGATTACACTCGGCTGTTTGCAGACTATGAATAGTGTCATGATACAAATCACTCACCTATATTACCATCATAACTGGAACTGGTATCACAGATCCTAGTGAGTGCTCCTTCCTGGCTACCCGCTAAGGCTGCTGTCAGGGCCGGCTCCAGGTTTTTTGCTGCCCCAAGCAAAAAAAAAAACAAAACAACCGGAGAGCCACCGCCGAAGCAAAAAAAAAAAAAAAAAATCTACACAAAACCCCCCGGAATGCCGCCCCTTGAAAAGTGCCGCCCCAAGCACATGCTTGGAATGCTGGTGCCTAGAGCCGGCCCTGGCTCTGTATTCCCAGGGGTGTTTCAAGCTCATGGAGCATGAGCAGAGTCCAATCACACCCCCAGTTTTGGGGTCCTTGGCGCAGTCTCTTGCCACTTAGGACTTGGTCAGATAAAAGAAAGACTTTGAAGCTTCTCCATTCTGATTCTCCTTCCATATGTTTGTGTCCTTCCAGCATCCAGCGAGTCTCCTTTTGAGCCTCCAAGGAGAGGCATGTGTGTAGTAAAGGTTGGCTTTTCAGCCTGGATTATCACACACACATCGCCAGAGGAGCAGAGGGGAGTGAAAAAGTCAACAGACAGATTGGAAACATTGTTTGTTGATGTTTTTTAACTCTCATGGTTTGTGGGGCCAATCTGATGGTTTTTTAGGATCTGACTCATGATTTTTGATCTCTGAGGCTGACAGTCCTGCCCCAGTGTGTCAGAAGTGAGTGAAATCTGCTCTCCAAAGCAGGAGTAAAGGAAGAAAATGGCCAGAGTGGTGAGTGAGTGGGGACAGTGGCGACTCAGGGTGGAGAGCTGTGGGAGCTGCAGCAGGAGGAGGCAGAGTCGTGTCTCAGCGCAGCACTGCAGTCCCTAGTGCAAACGGCTCTGCGACAGAAATGTGATTGTGGCAAATCAGGCAGCTGGTCTTGCTGGAAGCAGAGATTTGAGCAATTCCAGACGACTGCTGGTTTAATAGAGGAAGCCCAAGAATACCAGGTAAATGCCTGGCCATTTGCCATGGGTGATGCTGCTGATGACATCCTGTGTGCCAGACTCCTCACTCTGAGGAGAGGAAAGACTACGCCAAAGGGAAAGAGGTGTTTAAGGCCCATTTCCTGGGCACATAGAATGTTATCTAGGAAAAGGCCAGTTTGAATAGCAGGTGCCAGGAACCAGAGGAAACAGCTGAGATTTTCATTACTGCAGTTCATAGTCTGGCTGAACGTTGGAAATATGGAACATTTAAAGATGAACTAATAGGAGATGGGCTAGTTATAGGGTGACCAGACGTCCCGATTTTATCGGGACTGTCCCGATATTTCCTTGTTTGTCCCGCGTCCCGACCGACATGCGGTCGGGACAACCGGACAAACAAGGAAATGCGCCGGAGCCTGGAGCCCGGAAGTGCTCGCACCCCCCCCGCCCCGACTCCGCCCCCTCCTCCCCCGATTGGCTCCCTCCCCGAATCCCCGCCTCTTCCCCAGGCTCACCATTCCTCCCCCCTATGCAAGCGCTGGAGGGAGGCCCAGGAGACTCAGGGGAAGCGCGGGACCAGGGTGAGTAAGAGTCCGGCCTGGTCCCGAGCAGGCAGGACTCAGTCGGGTGGTAGGGAGAGGAGGGGGGCGGCCCGCGGGGCCAGGCGGCGGCTGTTGTTCTCCCCCCCTGGGCAGCGGGACTTGGGAGCAGCCGCTGCTGCAGCTCCTACTGCCGCGGGGGAGGAAGCGGCCATGGCGCTCGGCGGCTGCGGCTCTGGCGCCCCCGAACCCCCCGAGCCGGGGCCTGCTGCGGGGACCCAGCAGTGCGCACGCTGGGCCCAGCCCCTGGCCAGTCACGTCTGGGCTGCTGCCCAGCTGGTGCTATCCCGCGGAGGCATCGGCAGCCCAGCCCCGTTCGTTCCCCTGCGGGACCCGAGCGGGACGGGGGGGCTGGGGCCTGCTGCCCCCACTCCGGGGCCGCCGCGCGATAGCACCAGCTGGGCAGCAGCCCAGACGCGACTGGCCAGGGGCTGGGCGCAGCGTGCGCGCTGCTGGGTCCCCGCAGGAGGCCCGGGCTCGGGGGGTTCGGAGGCGCCAGAGCCGCGGAGCGCCATGGCTGCTTCCTCCCCCGCGGCAGTGGGAGCTGCAGCAGCGGCTGCTCCCGAGTCCCGCTGGCCGGGGGTGAGAACAGCCACCGCCTGGCCCCGCGGGCCGCCCCCCTCCTCGCCCTACCACCCAACTGAGTCCTGCCTGCTCGGGGCCAGGCCGGACTCTCACTACCCCGGCCCCGCGCTTCCCCTGAGTCTCCCGGGCCTCCCTCCAGCGCTTGCGGAGGAAGGGTTTTTTTTTTTTTGGCCCCGCCCCCCACCACGCCCCCCCCACGTCACACACACCCCCGCGTCCCGATATTTGTCTTTGGTGATCTGGTCACCCTAGCTAGTTATAAGAGACACTGACTGATCAACACAGCTTCAGTTAGACCCAGACTGCACACCAGCAAGTGTGATAGCAAAAGTGAGAATGGTGATGTAAGCAGAGTCTGAATGAATGAGCTCTTCTCTGATTTCTAGTGATGAGCTGGAACAGGAGTAGTCAATTATTTTTTGTCAAGGGCCAAATTTCTTGGTCAAGGTATAGTCAAGGTCCAGACTCCGGAGAAAATAATAAAGACATTATAACAACAATGATAATTATAAGATTTTGGGTCTGTTCAAAAACATCTGGTGGTCCGGATTTGGCCCGCCATCATCTGCCCATTGACTGCTCCTGGGGGGAAAAGACTTCAGGAGCAGATTGTATTTGCACAGACACACCTACACTGCCTAGGCATGCAGCAGAGGGAGCTGCTCTGCCAAAATGATCAGTTTTGGCTGGTTTTGGGTTACAAATCACTCTAGTATTTGAGTGGAAGGGCAATGAAATGTTGTTATCCTGAGTGTGTGAGCAAAGGGCATCAGAACTGTGATTTGCAGGCCCCTGACTGAGTGGGTCACGCAGGGATTCTCACTTGCTAAGCAGGGGGTAGAGTTGCCAAATCCCAGTGAAAGAGAGACAAGGGTGGAGGCGGGAATTCTTTTCTGGTGGTGTGGGCTCTGGCTAAGAGTGGTCTCTCCCTTGTTTAAAGACAGAGCTGGTTAGTCTCAGTGGTGAGCCCTTGTTTTGTTCCGTGGTCACTACCCCTGCAATCACTGCTAACCAGCTGTAGGTGCTGAGCCTTAGACCTGGTGTGGGGCCATGTTACAGTGAAAGGGACTGTCCAGCCTGCACCAGCAGGGAGGTTCCCCACTACTGGCTGAAATCCCTGAGAGCTGGGTAAGTGACAGAACCTCTGAATGTGGCAGCGGAGAAAGTGGTGGCAGCAGCGGGCCATGACAAAAATGGGTGGAGCAGCAGAGTGAACAACAGCAGTGGTGGGTGACAGCAGCGAGTGAATGCTAGCAACTGTGAGCCAATTGCAGAGGCAGCAGCTGAAGCATTGCTCAATGCCTCCCCCCACACCCATGGTGGGAGGTTGTAACGGGGTCCCTGAGGTGTAACGTGGACTGTGGGACTGCTGAGCCCTCCAACCCCACCTGCCTGGGCCGTCCCTCACACTGCGGTGCTAATGTCAAGCTACAAGCCTCGGACAGGCCCTGCATTCACACAGCCATCCACAGGCAGGGACACACCTGTTACCCGAAATTGGGTCAGCTAGTGAGCTTAGGGAGGACTAATGACCCACCAGAGTTTGGCAGAAAGCAGTACGTTTATTATATTGATAGCTAAGCTCAAAATAGAGGGTGGTGTCACATTCACACTTGCATACTCATGCTCCCAGGACAGACATGGCACTGGAGATGTCAGGATCCTTCAACGTAAGTGTCCCACAGCATAGCGATGGATTGTGCGATGAAGGTAAGTCTTCCCGAGGCATGATGGAATGCAATGCGGTGAACCACTGGCCAGGCGGTCCGGGCGAAGGGCCTTCACGGGAGGTACAAGCTTGTGAGTGCACTGCTGAGCACATGGCCCCTTCCCCTTTTAAGGACCTGCTCCTCATGGCCTGTGACTAGAGATGACTTGGCTGCATCTGGTTGGTCACACTCCACCTCAGCCAGTGTCCATGCAGTGTCCATGCATTGGGTGTGTGAACGCTGCCTAATTAGAGTCCCAGACACCTTGTGGAGCTTGGGGGCGGAGGCTCGACTGATTAGGGGGCCTATAAAAGCGGCCGCCCAGCCAGGCAGCGGCACAGCTGTGAGCAGCGGCACAGGAGGCTGCTAACAGGGGAGTTTGAGTGGGAGTCTCATTGGAGGAGAAGGTATCTGTACTTGTGTCTGTCTTTGTAGTGCTTGTGTGTGTAGAGGCCTGTAGGGGCACTGTGCTGGGAGGGCAGCCGAGCCCTGAGTAGGGGGCGGAGCTTGGCTGATTAGGGGGCCTATAAAAGCAGCCGCCCAGCCAGGCAGTGGCACAGGAGGCAGTGAACAGGGCTGCTAACTGGGGAGTTTGAGTGGGAGTTTGCAGGGGGAGGTGGAAGGGGAGGCAGGAGGGCGCGGTGTCCCGTGTGCTCTGTTTCCCCAGGTGCACTGGGCAGAGACTACAGCGGCCATGAGCCAAGCAGCAGGGGACACAATGCAGATGATTGCATGTGGAAGCTGCGGTATGTACATGGTACTAGAAGGGGGAAGCCTAAACAGAGGTATGTCTGTATGAAGTGCCGTCTAATAGAGCTGCTGGAAGAAAAGATCCGAGGGTTGGAGATGCAGGTAGATACCCGGGTAGAGTTTAGAAGGGGGTTCGAGCAGCTGATGGAGGAAAGGCAAGGAGGGGCTGAAGGGGAATGCTCAGGGGTTCAGGTGGAAGCAGGGGCTAAGGTCTGTGAGGGGGGAATATCTGAGGGAGAACAAGGGCAGTGGAAGCATGTGACCATGAGAAGCAGGCCAAGGAAAAGGAGGGCTAGTGAAGGGGAAATAGAACTCAGGAACAGGTTTGGGTGTTTGGATAGCGAGGAGGGGGGGCAGCAGGTGGTAACTGAAGGTGGGAGGGTGAGGAAGAAGAGAAGAGCAGCTAGCCCAATAGAGAGAGGGGAGGAGTTGATGGAGACAGCACCAAATCTGGGCCCCGGGAGGATACAGGATGGCACAAGGGGGAGTATAAAGGAAAATAGGAACGGACACGGATTACGACTAGAGGGAACAGAGGATAGATTAGTAGATCGCACTGTCGCCAGGCAAAGGCAGGTTTACGTGATTGGGGACTCCTTACTGAGGAGGTTAGAAAGGCCTGTGACCAGGGCGGACCCAGAGAACAGAAGGGTGTGCTGTCTACCGGGTGCTAAGATACGGGATGTGGACCTGCGGTTGAAAAGGATCCTAAAAGGAGCAGGTAAGAACCCCTTGATAATCCTTCACGTAGGAACAAATGACACAGCTAGGTTCTCGTTAGAGAGAATCAAGGGAGATTATGCCAGACTGGGGAAGACGCTCAAGGAAATCGAGGCTCAGATCATCTTCAGTGGGATTCTGCCTGTTCCTAGAGAAGGGCAGCAAAGGGCTGACAGGATTGTGAGGATAAATAGCTGGCTAAGGGAGTAGTGCTATAAGGA
The DNA here is from genome assembly GCF_011386835.1 of Chrysemys picta bellii. Classification (NCBI taxonomy): domain Eukaryota; kingdom Metazoa; phylum Chordata; order Testudines; family Emydidae; genus Chrysemys; species Chrysemys picta. The sequence continues at coordinate 16,111 of NW_027052876.1, forward strand.
GGGCTTTGGGATGTATGGTCACTGGGAGGCTTTCGGGGACAGACAACTGTTCTCACGGGATGGACTTCACCTGAGTAGGGAAGGAAATAGACTTCTGGGAGGCACGCTGGCTCATCTCATCAAAAGAGCTTTAAACTAGGAATCTGGGGGAGACGGTTGGGAGATGTCCAGTTAATCTCCACGCCAGATTCCAACATTGAAAAGGAGGGTGATGAGATAAGAACAGATATGTCCAAACCCTTCCCCCCGGCTATAAGAAGGAGAGGGGGGATGAACAGCAAGGGGTCCGTACCAAATTGCATAACTGATGGGAGACAGGCTAAACGGCATACATTAAGATGTTTATACACCAATGTGAGAAGCCTAGGTAACAAAATGGAGGAATTGGAGCTCCTGGTCCGAGAAATGAAACCGGATATCGTAGGAATAACCGAAACCTGGTGGAACAGTAGTCATGACTGGAGTACAGATATGGAAGGGTATGTGCTGTTTAGGAACGATAGGAACAAAGGTAAAGGTGTGGGGGGGTAGCATTGTATGAGGTAAACTGTAAAGAAATAATAACTGATGGAATGGATAAGACGGAGTCTGTCTGGGCAATACTCACACTGGGTAAAAGAACTACTAGAGCCTCCCCGGGATAGTGCTTGGGGTGTGCTATAGACCGCCGGGACTACCCTGGATATGGACAGAGAACTATTTAATGTTTTTAGGGAAGTAAATACTAATAGGAACTGTGTAATCATGGGAGACTTTAACTTCCCGGATATAGATTGGGGGACAAATGCTAGCAACAATAATAGGGCTCAGATGTTGCTAGACGTGCTAGCTGATGAATTCCTTCATCAAGTAGTAGCTGACCCGACGAGGGGGGAGGCCATTTTAGATTTGGTTTTGGTGAGTAGTGAGGACCTCGTTGAGGAAATGGTTGTGGGGACAACCTTGGCTTGAGTGATCATGAGCTAATTCGATTTAAACTAAATGGAAAGATTAACAGAATTATATCAGAGACTAGGGTTTACAATTTCAAAAAGGCTAATTTTAATAAATTAAGGGGACTGGTAAGGGAAGTGGATTGGGCTAACATATTTATGGATCTAAAGGCGGATGGCGCCTGGGATTATTTTAAGTTGAAGTTGCAGGAGCTGTCGGAGGCCTGTATCCCGAGAAAGGGAAAACGGTTAGTAGGAAAGAGATTTAGACCAAACTCGGGGGTGGTACCGTTGGACTGGAGAATAGCTAATGTGGTTCCTATTTTCAAGAAAGGGAAAAAAAGTGACCTGGGTAACTACAGGCCTGTTAGTTTAACATCTGTAGTATGTAAGGTCCTGGAAAAAATTTTGAAGGAGAAAGTAGTTAAGGACCTTGAGGTCAATGGCAATTGCGACAAATTACAACATGGTTTTACGAAAGGCAGATCGTGCCAAACCAGCCTGATCTCCTTCTTTGAGAAAGTAACAGACTTTTTAGATAAGGAAAATGCAGTGGACCTAATATACCTCGATTTCAGTAAAGCGTTTGATACGGTACCGCACGAGGAATTATTGGTTAAATTGGAAAAGATGGAGATCGATATGAAAATCCAGAGGTGGATAAGGAACTGGTTAAAGGGGAGACTGCAGTGGGTCATACTGAAAGGTGAACTGTCAGGTTGGAGGGAGGTCACCAGTGGAGTTCCTCAAGGTTCGGTTTTGGGTCCCATTTTATTTAATCTATTTATTACTGACCTCGGAACCAAATGTAGGAGTGGGCTGATAAAGTTTGCGGATGACACAAAGTTGGGAGGTATTGCCAATTCGGAGAAGGATTGGGATATTCTGCAGGGAGACTTGGATGACCTTGTAAATTGGAGTAATAGAAATAGGATGAAATTTAATAGTGAAAAGTGTAAGGTGATGCATTTAGGGATGACTAACAAGAATTTTAGTTATAAGCTGGGGACGCATCGGTTGGAAGTAACGGAGGAGGAGAAAGACCTCGGAGTCCTGGTTGACCGCAGGATGACTATGAGTCGGCAATGTGACGTGGCCGTGAAAAAAGCTAATGCAGTCTTGAGATGCATTAGGCGAGGTATATCTGGTAGGGATAAGGAGGTGCTGCTTCCGTTATACAAGGCACTGGTGAGACCTCATTTGGAGTACTGTGTGCAAGTTCTTGTCTCCCATGTTTAAAAGGGAACTCAAACTGGAATGGGTACAGAGAAGGGCCACTAGGATGATCAGAGGAATGGAAACCTGTCGTATGAAAGGAGACTCGAGGAGCTCGGTTTGTTTACCCTAACCAAAAGAAGGCTGAGGGGGGATATGATTGCTCTCTTTAAATATATCAGAGGGATAAATTCCAGGGAGGGAGAGGAATTATTTCAGCTCAGTACTAATGTGGACACGAGAAGGAATGGATATAAACTGGTGGTGGGGAAGTTTAGGCTTGAAATTAGACAAAGGTTTCTAACCATCAGAGGGGTGAAATTTTGGAACAGCCTTCCGAGGGAAACAGTGGGGGAGAAAGACCTCTTTGGCTTTAAGATTAAGCTTGATAAGTTTATGGAGGGGATGGTTTGATGGGATAACATGATTTTAGTCAATTAATCAACAGCGTGCCATCACTGGTAAATAGTATCAATGGTCAATGAGGGTCTGGCTAGAGAATCTTGCCTGCATGCTTGGGGTTCTACTGATTGCCATATTTGGGGTCGGGAAGGAATTTTCCTCCAGGGTAGATTGGCAGAGGCCCTGGAGGTTTTTCGCCTTCCTCCGCAGCATGGGGCGGGGGTCGCTAGCTGGAGGATTCTCTGCGACTTGAAGTCCTTAAATCACAGGATTCGGGGACTTCAACAGCTGAGTCAAGGGAAAGGGGGTGGGTCAGCTTTTGTGGCCTGCATCATGCGGGAGGTCAGACTAGATGATCATACTGGTCCCTTCTGACCTTAAAGTCTATGAGTCTACCTGGGAGCTCTCCTGATCTTCCAGCTGTTCAACCAATCCATTCATCCCACAAGCATTCCAGGAGGGAGGGGTGGGGGAAAGTGTAACAGACCTTTTGAGCATACAGGTTATACATAGCATACAGATCACTGCTGCTCCTACAACAACACCCAACTGCATTACATGAATACTCTCCCAGCCACTCATGAGCCATAGTAGGGAGGCTCCAGTCAATTCCCCCCAGCTCCCCAGCCTTGCACCCCAGGATTGTACCATTGTGCACTTGTCAGCAGCCTAGCCAGTGTAAGCTCATTACCTAGTTCACCACACCCTCAGTGTGGAATGGACACACATCAGCCTTTGTAGTCTGAGCTGCAATTCCCCAAGCACTTCAAACAAAACACACTGTTTGAGGTAACATATCAAACAGGTTTATTAACTACAGAACAGTTGATTTAAGTGATTATAAGTAGCAGATGCAGAGGTCTTAATTCTAACTTAAAGAGGCTAAGCAAGATTTGAATCAAGCAGTGTCTCACCCTAAGAGCTGGTACAAGCAGCTTCCAGTTCTCCAATACACAGACTGAACCCCTTTCCAGCTTGGGACCAAACTCCCTCCTTCAAAGTCTTCGGCTACACTACGGACCTTACAGCGGCACAGCTGTACCGCTACAGATGTGCCGCTGTAAGGTCTCCCATGTAGCCACGCTTTGCCGATAGGAGAGAGTTCTCCTGCTGGCATGATTAAACCACCCCCAATGAGCGGCGTTAGCTATTTCTGCAGGAGAGCCTCTACTGCCAACATAGCGCTGTCCATATCAGCACTTCTGTCTGTGACAGTTGTCTGTCAGGGCTTTCTTTTTTCGCACCCCTGACCGACAGAAATTTTACCAACAGAAGTGGTGTTGACAAAGCCTTTGTCTTTCAGACAATCTTCCAGGTGTTGAGCTGAGCGGGGAGAGAGGCCAAGTAATGATGTCACTCTTCCTCTTTTATACTTTTTTCCGGCTGCTCGAAAGATTCTTGCTGTGACGTGGGTTAGCGTATCCCCATGGCATACGTGCCTTCTCCAAAAAGTCTCTGGGATAGTGGATTGAGTGTTGATGAGCCCTTAACTCCTGTCTGGCCACTGATGGCTGCTCCTTTGTCCCTACTGAAAGGCTGGCTTTGGGCATCTCCCAACCCCATGACATATTTCAGTAACACAAAAGGCAATACCTCATAACTTCACACACAATGATAGCAGAGACAATCCAACAGGATATTACGGTTCAACAGATCATAAAGTAATCGTTCTAGATTACTACATTTTTAATTGACTGAAACAAAGACATTATTTTAAATTAATCAGTCACAGAGGTTTAGTATGTTCATAACAATGTTCATTGCTTTTAGAAAAAGGGAACACTAATTTATTTTGTGTTATCTCCATAACCAGACATGTTTATGAAATTTCACCAACTTTATGTTTCCAAAGATTTTAGGCATAACAAAGGATTTTAAATCTTACTAAGGTACTGATTGTGCTGGAGGGTTCTCTTAAAACTAGTTCATCAAATAGTTCAGAGGTAAAGAAAGGGAAACTTGTTTGTCCAGCTATCTGGAAGGAAAGCGTTGTCCCTTTAAGGGCTAGCCTCTCTTCAACAGGGGGGTGAAGGGAGAAAGGGATGGACAGAAAGGACAGGGAGACTTTGGAAGCAAGTTTTTTGTACTATAGTAACTAAAATTAAAATATGTATTTTAGATAAGAGTGGTCTTTTGAAGGATTTATTTTAAAAACTATATGTCTGAAGAGCCAAGCATGTGAGGCTAAAGGTGAATACTCAGATCGTGGATCTAAAACTCTATGCAAGGATTTTTTAGAGATGTGATTTCATAATCTTCAGCAATCTTCTAATGAAATAGTTTAAAATTTGCTTTAAAAATAAGGTCCCGTAGACTAACATATTCTGAGTAAATATTACAGTAATGCACAACTGTTTTTGTCAGTAAATTCAGAAACTGAGACCTGGTCCACACTAACCCCCCCACTTCGGACTAAGGTACGCTAATAACGTAGCTGAATTCGAAGTACCTTAGTCCGAACTTACCGCGGGTCCAGTCGCGGCAGGCAGGCTCCCCTGTCGATGCCACGTACTCCTCTCGCCGAGCTGGAGTACCGGCGTCGACGGCAAGCACTTCCGGGATCGATCCCAGAAGATCGATCGCTTACATCCGGACCAGGAAGTAAGTATAGACGTACCCTGACAGCATATACCTAGGGGTTGGCAAATGCCTGTTAAATGGCTTCATTACCACTCGAATGGCTCTTTAACAGTTTCAATGTTGTGCTAATAGGATTGGCAGGCTGGAGGCTTTTTCACTTTTAAGTTACTAGCTCCCTTCCGGAGTAAGAGACACCAGGCTGCAGCAGCCAGCTGTGGGAGCCTGCAGGAAGGGTCAGAACAGGGATAGGAAGGTGGGGGGTGGACACTAAGACCCAGGAGGTGCCCCGAATTTTCCGGTGCCCTACACAGCTGTGTATGCTGAGTATGCCTAAGGACGGCCCTGGGTGAATGTCACCCCCGTCCCTCCATCTCAGGGACCCAGTCTGAGCTGGGAGTTCATCTGAAAGAAAGGACGGATTCTCTCCCCAGCGAAGGAGGCCTCAGTGAAAGTGAAGATCGGGGCCTCATTATCAGCACTGAAAAATGCCACCTGCCCCTGTTCATAGTCCAGACAGACCCGAACCTGCCGGTGCCAGCTGCTCTGGGGCAGGGTGCTCTGAGGGGCAGGTTGAACCTTAGACACCCATCCCCACCAATTCATGGCCCAGATCCCCTCCTCAGGGGAAATGCCGATCCAGCCTTTCCTCCACACAGACTCCCTGGCCACCCCGATGGCCCAGAATTCCTCATCCCCCACCTCCACCTCCCAGTACCAACTCCCCGTGGTGAACCCTGGAGAGCCCAGCACACAGTGCCAACAATCAAATCGCTCAGGATTGTTGGGCAGGTCCTGCCGTGTGTCTCCCCATCTCCCACCCCGCCGATCCTCAGACAGGATGAGTTCAGGATGAGCTGTGTCTGGATCCAGAGTCACATGCACTGTGGGGAATTCAAGGGAATGGGTTAAAAAACCTCGGGACAGGAAGGGGGACAGCAGCTGAAGGGGGGGTAGGGAGTGGGGGGAAGGGGAAGGACTGCAGTAGAGGACAGTAGGAGCTGAAATAGGGGGCAGAGAATGGGGAGGGGATAGGTAATTTTAAGTTGAAAAGATCGTAAATGTGTTATAAGACTGAAAACTATTATAACTGTACTTGTCATGAACCCCCCTTTCAGTGACAGGTGGGTCCCCCTTGCCGTCCCTTCATTCCCCATATTCGTCTTCTCACCAAGGGGTGAAGGCAGAAACCCCCCCTCCCTTCAACCCCCGTTGTGATAACTGTCCCTACAGGCTGACCCTGACTGTGAGCGCCGCTGGCAGACGTGAGTGAGAGCTCATCAAAAGTCACAGTAACCCATGGTAATAAATGTTGAAAGTAGGGTGACCAGAGAGCAAATGTGAAAAACGGGACCAGGGGTGGGGGGTAATAGGAGCCTATATAAGAAAATGTCCCAAAAATCAGGACTGTCCCTATAAAATCGGGACATCTGGTCACCCTAGTTGAGAGGAAAGGGGTTGAAAGGGGAGTGAAACAGACTGAAATAGCTCAGACAGAGACCTCCTGCTATAACTCAAGGATTGAGTTAAGCTCATGCCTGGTGAACAAGCGACGTGTGGGACTGGTACTAAGGAGACCAAAATTGGTGTGTCAGAAACTGGGTGTAATTGGTGGACAATATAATGAGTGAACAGAGCTATTCCACCTCTCCCTTCCCTTTGGGGTTCTTGAAAGAAAAGCCTGTGGCAGGAGAGTCTGAGACTCACTGCTGATGGGGGGAGGGGTGACTGAACGGAGTGAGCTGCATCATCATGGCTGCCACCCCCACTGTCCCCTGGAACCCCGGGATCCCCCATGACACCGTTGGATCTTTGTCATCCTGAGCCTGAAAGGCACCTGACCAGACCAGGCCAGAATGTGGGACCCAGATGACATCACTACCTCCATTGGGTCTGGCTAAAACCCACCACCACCTGGGATGTGAGACTTTGCCCCTCACTTCCTGTGTCCTCTTCCTCCCTCACGTCTTCTCTTTCCTATAGCCAGGGCTGCCTGGGGGGGCAAGTGGGGCAATTTGCCCCAGGCCCCGCAGGGGCCCCCACGAGAACGTCATAGGCTCCCCCCCGCCTCTGCCTTCCCCCATCCCCCAGCGCCACGGCGGAGCAGCCCTGGACAGCGCTGCAGCGGCATGGCTCGGGCGGGGCCTGAGCTCCTCCCGCTCAGAGCCGCGAGGTAAGGGGCGGGATTGCGAGTTGCGGCCGAGCGGCGGGAACTCAGGCCCTGCTGGAGCCACGCCGCTGCAGCACTGTCCAGGGCTGGGCTGTGTTTCTCCAGCAAGGGTCACACTCCACTTCTGAGCATCTCTCATTGCCTAGTTTGTGTGAATCACATTCATAGGCCTCACGTCTCCCCACACATGGTATCAGGGGCCTAGGTGCCTGACTGAGGCTTTGTAGATGCCACGGGGGGGGAGGGGAGGGGCTAGCTGAAAGTTAGGCATAGTGCCCAAGTTCCTTTGTGGATCTGGGCCTGAGTGCAGAAGGCTCTGGGTGTGTTATATTTCACCCAAACCCACAGGGCTGCACTAATGATAATTCTTTAAACTTATCCCAGACCTTTTTCCCACCATCCTGTTTGTTTCCTACAGCAGTCTGAGGTGCACTCAGAGTTTGCTTCTGAGCTTCAAAGTGAACTTAGTGCCAGAGATAAAAGGAGGATTCAAACTCCTTTGAAATCCCTGGGTATAATAATAAATAATCTCAGAACAACAGTTTCTTCCACCAACAAAGCAGATCTCTGGAAGGGCAATGTCTAGAGAAAGGTTTCTCTCCCTAGCTGATTTAGCCAATATTCTGCAAATCAGTCAGATACACCTCTACCTCGATATAATGCTGTCCTCGGGAGCGAAAAAAATCTTACCGCGTTATAGGTGAAACCGCGTTATATCGAACTTGCTTTGATCTGCCGGAGTGTGCAGCCCCCTTTCCCCCCGGAGCACAAGGGGGAATGATGTTAGCTAAGGTGATGGAAGCACTCTTCCACTGGCCTGAAAGACTTTCATACCCCTGACCAATGTAGCTACACTGATAGAATTTTCATGTGTAGACCAAGCCTTAGCTAGACTCTTATTTTAAGCTCTTAAGTGGTGCTATATATATAGCTATACTTTTTCCAGTTCATTGTAGAAAAAGTGGAACTATGCTTTTCATTCATCTCTTCAATCTCTCACACATTTAAAAAACATAACAATGAATACATTTCAAATATTGCTATATTTGAAAACAAAACAGCTTGTGGAGGTGTCAGCAAGAAGAGGTGTCAGCAAACATTTCTAACAAGACCTTTTAACTTATTTATTTCTAGTTTTTTAATCAGATTCTTAAATGTGTAGAAATAAAATGTTAAGGTTCCACATTAAAAACAATTTTCAAAAGATCATACAACTCCCATCCCTTAGTGGGAGGTGTTTCTCTGTACTCCAGGTAGAAGGAAGAGGGAAAATGGAACTTACCAGATTTAGCAAGAATTTCCTCTAAAAGACAAATAAAGAAAAATAAATAATGTATGAAAATGATGATAGTTGTTAAGATGTTTCATAATAGAGGTATTTTTTCTCCCCTGTCCTTTTTTGTATTTTTGCAAAGTCAAATGGTCAAATATGGATCAGTAATAGAAACCTGTGTTCCCAGGAGCCACATCATATGTCAGGGCAATCCAAGGAACCACGCTGATTTTAGAGCAGTTAGGAAAGACCAGCTTCAAACACAGGCCTGATCTAAACCTTAACTCTGGCAGGGCTGTCACCTTTATATGTTTAATACTTCATATACCTTAGAGAATATTTATGAAAATACTTATGTACCTTAATATTTAATACTCATTGGCCCAGAAAGCAAGTGTAGGCTCTGTAGGGTAGGGATTAGGATGGTCACTGGGGAGGGGTGAGCTCCTGGGTTTCAGTCTCTGTGCCTAAGACTATTTAATGATTTATACCACCTAGAACAGCTTCGACAGAGAGATTGAGAGAGACCCACTTAGAATAGCCAGCAGCCCTGCAGTTAGGGCACTCGCCTAGGAAAGGGGAGAGCAGGGATTCAAAGCTGGGCCGCCGCAGTTCGTCTGAGTGACTTAATAACTGGGCTATCGGTGATCAGAGGGACATCATCTCTGCAGTGCTGTACATGTAGACAAGCCATGACGCATCATTCGAAAAACTAAGGAGGTGCTCCTTAGTTTTTAGAATGACGCGTCATGGCTTGTCTACATGTACAGCACTGCAGAGATGAAGAAGCTCTCTCGTCAACAAAGCGCTGTCTACACCAGGGTTAGGTCGGTATAATTTTTCACATCCCTTAGTGACGTAGTTATACCGAGATGTTTGTGGTGTAGATCTGGCCTAAGGCACCTTGTGAAACCTAACAACATAGGACTGGAAGGAACCACCTGAATCATTGAGCCAGTCCCCTGCTATCACTGACCACCTCTTTAAATCTAGCCCTTCATTTCCAAACTGACTTAGCTTTTAATTTAAACAATGTTTTCAAAAGCCCCAAATCACAATGAAATAGTTTTGAAGTTTTTATAACTACCAGACAAACAAAAAAATCAATTATTTCAACAGCTCTTTCTCTGACTCTGTCATTCACCAACCAGTCTGCCTGCACAGACCAGGGAGCAGAGGCCTTAAGTTGGAGAGGTTGTAGCTGATAGACTTTTTGACCTTTGTTACATCTGAATACCTCAGCTCTTTGACTAAGCAATGGCACTGTTATAAAATAACTGTGCTCTCTGATGCTCAACCATTGCTATTCTCCTGAATTTCAAAAGGTGTGAAGTAAACTTTCTTGTCTGAAATTACAGCACGTTGCTTTGAATATACAGCAGGGAAACAGATTTCCTCCATTCGATGGAAAATTTTCTCTCTTCCACTGTCTGACTGAAAACGACAACATGTACTCAGTAAATCCATTGTACCCTGCTTTGCTGCTATTTGAAATGACAGCTGTGTCAGAGATGATGGTGCACACCTTGGGCTGGACTGTACACTGCGCTAACACCTCTGAAATCCAGGAAATACAAAGTTAAGTTACATGCCACCTGTTCAAAGCATCCTTAGTTCTGCCCCTTTTAAGCTGTGTCCCACCATGTCCACAACATACCATTCCCATCAGGCAGAGCAGTTTTCAATCAGTTTTAGCTCAGTGAGAAAAGTTATCTTTTAAACTGCGAGTCTCAATCCTAACTACAGCAGAGTTGCTGCTCCATTATCAGACTTCACTGTTAGCTACATCCATGCAGCCTACCTTGATATACACCTGGACCTTTTCCCTAGTGAAGCCTGCACTTACTCCAGTCCCCTGCTCTCACAGACAGCTCCTGTGGCACTTTGTACCTCAAAGCAGCCCCCTGAAATCCCTATATTCACCCCATCATATAATTATGATATGTTTCCTACAAAGTATCCATTGTAAAGTATCATTTTAAAATTCTTGATCTGTTTAACATTAATATCCTGTTGGATTGTATGTGCTATGATTGTATGTGAAGTTATGAAGTTTTGCTAGGTGTGTGTTACTGAAATATGTTGTGAGGTTGGAAACATCCACAACCAGCCTTTCAGGTGCAACAATGGAGTAGCCAGATGTGCTGATGGGCCATTAAAGGGAATTCACTTTCCCAGCAGCCATCCCAGAAGATTTCTCAGAGAGGTCACGTAGACAATGGAGATTACTTGACCAATGGAGGCAGACCCCCACCTCGCAAGCATAGATCTTTGCAGCAAACTGGAAGAAACTATAAAAGAAGGGATGTGACATCGTGATTGGCTTCACTCCTGCCACAACTCAACACCTGGAAGAAACATCTAGCGGACAAAGACTTTGAACTGTGGAGGGTGGTCCGGTGCTGGAGGAGAGACCCAGCCACTGTATTGAAGATCTGTGACCTGTTTGTACCATCTGTCAGGGTGAGACACTGCTTGATTCAAATCCTGTTTAGTTTATAGAACTCAGATTGCAAATTTACTTTTCTTTCTTAGGTAACCAACTTTGATCTCTATGTCTGCTACTTATAATAACTTAAAATCTATCTTTCTGTAGTTATTAAATCTGTTTTATATTTTACATAAAATAGTTGAAGTGCTTGGAAAATCTCAGCTCAGGATACAAAGGTTAGTGTGTGTCCTCTCCACATTGAGGGAGGGGCAGACTGGGTAATGAACTTACATTGCTCAGGCTTCTGACCAGCGCAAGACACTTCAGCTCTGGGGTCCTAGGCTGGGGAGCTGTGAGGATTGGCTGGAGCCTCTCTGCTGACGATTCATGAGTGGCTGGGAGAAGCATTCATGTAACTCAGCTAGGTGTGTCCCTTCCTGTGGATATCCGTGTAAATGCAGAACCTGCCAGAGGTCTGTAGCTTGCCAACAACCACCCAGTGGTGGGACAGAGGGCTCAGCAGTCCCCCAGTCCAGGTGACATCCTGGGATCCCCATCACAGCCCCTTCATAAAATCCTATTAAAAAACTTAGCAAGTTCCATTTTAACATTAGTTCTGTTTCATAGATTCATAGATTCTAGGACTGGAAGGGACCTCGAGAGGTCATCGAGTCCAGTCCCCTGCCCGCATGGCAGGACCAAATACTGTCTAGACCATCCCTGATAGACATTTATCTAACCTACTCTTAAATGTCTCCAGAGATGGAGATTCCACAACCTCCCTCGGCAATTTATTCCAGTGTTTAACCACCCTGACCGTTAGGAACTTTTTCCTCGTGTCCAACCTAGACCTCCCTTGCTGCAGTTTAAACCCATTGCTTCTGGTTCTATCCTTAGAGGCTAAGGTGAACAAGTTTTCTCCCTCCTCCTTATGACACCCTTTTAAATACCTGAAAATACCTTTAAATACCTGTTGTTTTCTCTCACAACACTTCCTGGCAGTCTGCTCCAGAACCTCACTCCTCTGATGGGTAGAAACCTTTAGTTCCCAGCCTGAATTGAATTCAAGGCCAGATAATCCCCATTTCTTCTTGGTCGATTTGATTGTTAGCTTCAACAGTTCATCTCTCTCCATGTTGTTTACTCCCCTGATGCATTCGCAAAGAGCAATCACATCCCCTCTCAGCCTTCCCTTTGCTACCCAAAACAAGCTCAGTTTTTTTAGTCTCCTCTCTTACGGCAGGCCCTCCATGACCCTGATCATCCTGGGAGCCCATCTCTGAACCTGAAATTCATCCACCTCTGGCTGAGGTTGTGGGACACCCCACAGATGCCAGGACAGGAGAGCAGCCCCTCTTACAAAATATCCAGCTCCTGGGTGCTGATCCTTGGCATTGAGGAGAAGCTACAATTTGCTGCAGAAGTAGAAGAGGAGCCAGGGGAGGGATTTGAGTAGGGAGCGGACGACATGGTTGGAGAACAATTGAGGCAGCTGATTTTGCTGGCACAATGTTCGATCAGGCTCTTCATTTCTCTGGTGGGAGAGAAGAGCTTGAGAAGCAACAAAAGCACCTGGTGCCAGGGCTGAGACCCAACCAGAGTCCCCCTGACCACAGGGGAACCAGCCCCATGTAACCTCCTTGCCCAGCCACATGGCGATGGGGGAAATGACAGCAGGAAAACTTAGAGGTGTTCCAAGCCCCTGCAGCCAGAAGGATTCCTCCAGCAGTAGCCGGCAAAGCAGCAATAGCCTGCTGCCCAGACAGCCTCTGGCCTTTTCAGTTTGCTGGTTTCCTCTTTGCTCTGCTCCGTTCCCTGCCTCCCTCTGCCCTCCATGGTCCTAGGCAGGACCTGAATTGCTAATATATTGAACAATCACATTCTAAAAAACAGTGTTTCAGCCCTTCTTCTTTCATCTTAAAGGAAGAGCAGAAGCTGTGTTTATTTCCCCTTTGCTAGTCTTTTGAATACACCCCACTGGTCCCAGAAATTACCTTTGTCTTTCTTCATTTCAGATCGCAAGGTTGCTAGAAGGAGAAAAAGGCAAATTATGAGCTTTCGTTCTGCCATGGTTATGGTGATATTCCAACGGTTGAACACAATGTGTTGTGCTTGTGAAAGAGAGGGACAGATTTACAGTTAGTGGTTTAAAACACACCTGTCTCAAATGCACCGTGTGATCAAGTGGGGTCAAGTGAAGGCAGGGAGGAGTCGGCTGTGTGGGATGAGGATAGAACTTGGGGGCAGAGAGGTGTGATGATCTGGCAGAATTGGGAGGGGAAAGATGAGGAAAGGAAGGAGATGTAGGACTGTTGTTTTTTTGGGGGGATGCACAGGTCAGGAAAGCCTCATCCCTTAGTGGGAGAGGTTTCAGGGGACTCCAGAAACAAGGAATAGGAAAAATTGAACTTACCAAGTTCAGCAAGAATTTCTTCTAAAAGACAAAAAAGAGGAATTAATAATGTGTAATAGCTGTTAAAAATTTTAGTACAGTGGTTCTCTCCCCACCCCTGCTACCTTCATCCATTTTGTTATGTTTGCAAAGTCAAACACAGGCAGTTTTTGTTTGTTTGTTTCCTGTTTTGGGCATGCTCGCTTGTGACGTTTTTTATCACTAGAGTTGGGCAACATTTTTCAGCTGAAATCATCATCATCGGCAGTTCCTTGGTTCGTGGATGATCTCTACCACAGATTTACTTATGGGTCCTGAGATATCTCAGGAGTCCAATCCTGGAACCACAGATCTGCCCGCAGTAGGTACAGACATTTCCTAGCGGGTCAGCTCCCCATTGTGAGAAAGTTCTTTTTCCTTCCTTCAGCTTTGAGGGAAAGGCGCTTCTCCTTGAAGCGGGCCACTACCTGATGGAGGCTGACCACTGAGGTCAGTTGGTGGCTTGCTCCTCCCAGCTTGTGATGTCCACATCAGTTTTCTTGATACATTTTCAGTGTCTATTTGTAGCGTTTCCTCTGACCACCACGGGATCTCTGACCATGGGTGATCTGAGAGTAGATGGCTTGTTTTGGGAGGCGAGAGTATGGCATCCGCACACAATGTTCAGCCCAATGAAGCTGGTTCATGAGAATCATTGCTTAGTGCTGGTGACATTGGCTTCAGTGAGGATGCTGGCGTTAGCGTAGCAATCTTCCCATTTGATGCGAAGGATCTTCCAGAAGCATTGTCGGTGGTACCTCTCCAGACAGTTGGGTTTGCATCCCTAAAGGAGTGTAGGAGTCATATTTGTCTTATGGGTTATGTAAAAGGCCTGAGGCAGGCTGATGGAGCACTTTAGTCTTCCGAATATTGAGTCAGAGTCCTAGGCTTCGATGAGCTTGTGCAAAAAAATCCAGTGTGGACTGAAGGTCAGTCTTAGTGTGCACGAGGATGTCATCAGCATCTGGCCCTGCTGCCTTGCTGTTCTTCATTTGCATGATGGATCATGTTACTTCTTCGAGGGCAGGAGGATCAGCAAGAGATTCTCTTTCATGTCACTGAGGTATAGATTCGATGGTGGCATTAGAGACGGTTGACTCACGATTCAGGAGTGACTCAAAATGCTCCTTCCATCTGGCTTTGATGGCTTCATTGTCCTTAAAATATGTCAACCCGTCTTAGGCTCGGAGTGGTGTAGGACCATGGGATCATGGATTGTAGACTTGTTCATTTAAATTGCACAGATTACAGCTAATAGCCTTTTTGACTATTGGTACATCTGAATCAGGGCCGGCTCCAGGCACCAGCTTCTCAAGCAGGTGCTTGGGGCGGCCGTTCCGGACAGGGGCGGCAGTTCCAGGTATTCGGCGGCAATTCGGTGGAGGGTCCGTCACTCTGCCTGGGAGTGAAGGACCTCCCGCCGAATTGCCGCCGCAGATCGCGATTGCGGCTTTTTTTTTTTTTTTTTTTTGGTACAAAGGCCCATGGTTCAGAAATCCCTTTCCTAGGCCAGTGTTCTCGACTCGGCTGACACATTGTCCCTGAAAGGGTCAGTTGAGAACTCAGCGTGCGCACAGCAAGCTGGAAATCTGCACAGTGTGTGGAGCGTGTGTATGTGACTTGGAGCTTGGCAGGGCAGCAGCACTGGTTCGTGGGGTTAAGGCAGCTGGGCTGTGCAGGAGCACTCCACAAAGCAGGGTGGCAGACATGGGGTCTGCAGCTGGGAGTGTGTCTGAGAGGCCCAGAAGCACATGGGATCCTGGGGTTAGGCCCACCCACAGCAGACTGGCGTCAGTCCAGAGAGGGGGTGACACAGGGCCTTGAAGTGATTTAATTAGCTAGCAAAACACCCCTACCTTGGACCCATGAGCAGCCTTTGCCATGGGAATCACAGCGTGAGAGCGGTGAGTCGGGGATCCTTTGCAATCTTCACAAAGAGCTTTGGCAATCTCCTTACAGAACCATGTGAGCTCCTTGCCATGTTCCCCACAGACATTCCCTTCCCTCCCCCTTTTTCCTGGTTTTAACCCCAGTTGTTTGATGAACTCTGCTATGCTGTCCAGCTGAGTGTTGGAAAGGTCTTTTCCAGAATGTGCATTTGGATGTTTAAAAGCGCGCTGGCGCAGCTTACTGACTCGCTCAGACCTCAGCGAAAAGAATATCCCCATTGTTATTGCTGCTTGCTGTGCACTCCACAATATCTGTGAGAGTAAGGGGGAGACATTTATGTCGGAGTGAGAGATTGAGGCAAATCGCCTGGCTGCTGATTACGTGCAGCCAGACACCAGGATGGTTAGAAGAGCACAGCAGGGCGCGGTGCGCATCAGAGAAGCTTTGAAAATGAGTTTTGTGACTGGCCAGGCTACGGAGTGAAACTTCTGTTTGTTTCTCCTTGATGAACCGTCCGCCCCCACCCCACCCGGTTCACTCTACTTCCCTGTAAACCAACCACCCCACCCTCCCCTCCCACCCTCGAGCAGCACATGCAGAGGCAATAAAGTCATGGTTACTTCACATTCATGCATTCTTTATGAATTCATCACACAACTAGGGGGATAATTGCCAAGGTAGCCCGGGATGGGTGGGGGAGTAGGGAAGGAAAAGGACACACTACAGTTTAAAACTTTAACTCTTATTGAAGGCCAACCTTCTGATGCTCGGGCAATCATCTGGGGTGGAGTGACCGGGTGGCCGGAGGCCCCCCCCCCACCGTGTTCTTGGGCGTCTGGTTGAGGAGGCTATGGAACTTGGGGAGGTGGGCTGTTGGTTACACAGGGGCTGTAGCGGCGGTCTCTGCTCCTGCTGCCTTTCCTGCAGCTCAACCATACGCTGGAGCACATCAGTTTGATGCTCCAGTAGACGGAGCATTGACTCTTGCCTTCTGTCTGCAAGCTGACGCCACCTATCATCTTCAGCCCGCCACTTGCTCTGTTCATCCCGCGATTCAGCCCGCCAACTCTCCTCTCGTTCATATTGTGCTTTTCTGTAGTCTGACATTGACTGCCTCCATGCGTTCTGCTGTGCTCTGTCAGCGTGGGAGGACATCTGGAGCTCCGAGAACATATCATCCCGAGTCTGCCGTTTTCTCCTTCTAATCTTCACTAGCCTCTGTGAAGGAGAAACATTTGCAGCTGGTGGAGGAGAAGGGAGAGGTGGTTAAAAAAGACACATTTTAGAGAACAATGGGTACACTCTTTCACGTTAAATTTTGCTGTTCACATTACACAGCACATGTACTTTCGTTACAAGGTCACATTTTTCCTCTTATATTGAGGGCCTGCCGGTTTGGTGTGAGAGATCACTCACGCAGTGCCAGGCAACAGATTTCGGCTTGCAGGCAGCCATGGTAAGCCACAGTCTTTTGGCTTTTTTAACCTTCTTAACATGTGGGAATGGTTTCAAACAGTAGCACCCTCCTTTCCCATACCAAGCACCCGTTGGGTTGGCCATTTAAAAGGGGCTGCGGTTTCCGGGTTAACATGCAGCACAAACCCAACTAACACCCCCCCCCAAATCTCTGGGATGATCACTTCACCCCTCCCCCCCACGGCGTGGCTAACAGTGGGGAACATTTCTGTTCAGCAGAGCAGGAACGGGCACCTCTGAATGTCCCCTTAATAAAATCGCCCCATTTCAACCAGGTGACCGTGAATGATATCACTCTCCTGAGGATAACAAAGAGCGATAAGGAATGGATGTTGTCTGCATGCCAGCAAACACCGAGAACATATGCTGCCATGCTTTGTTATGCAATGATTCCAGACTATGTGCTACTGGCCTGGCGTGGTAAAGTGTCCTACCATGGCGGACGGGATAAGGCAGCCCTCCCCAAAAAACCTTTTGCAAAGGCTTTGGGAGTACATGAAGGAGAGCTTTCTGGAGATGTCCCTGGAGGATTTCCGCTCCATCCTCATACACGTTAACAGACTTTTCCAGTAGCTGTACTGGCCGCGATTGCCAGGGCAAATTAATCATTAATCATTAAACACGCTTGCTTTTAAACCATGTGTAATATTTACAAAGGTACACTCACCAGAGGTCCCCTGTGTGCCCTCAGGGTCTGGGACCACGCCTTGGGTGAGTTCGGGGGTTACTGGTTCCAGGTCCAGGGTGATAAACATATCCTGGCTGTTGGGGAAACCGGTTTCTCCGCTTCCTTGCTGCTGTGAGCTATCTACATTATCTTCATCCTCATCTTCCTCATAGCCCGAACCTGCTTACCTGTGTGTTTCTCCATTGAAGGAGTCAAAGCACATGGTTGGGGTAGTGGTGGCTGCACCCCCTAGCATGGCATGCAGCTCTGCGTAGAAGCGGCATGTTTGCGGCTCTGCCCCGGACCTTCTGTTTGCCTCTCTGGCTTTGTGGTAGGCTTGTCTTAGCTCCTTAATTTTCACGCGGCACTGCTGTGCATCCCTGTTATGGCCTCTGTCCTTCATGGCCTTGGAGACCTTTTCTAATATTTTGCCATTTCGTTTACTGCTACGGAGTTCAGCTAGCACTGATTCATCTCCCCATATGGAGAGCAGATCCCGTACCTCCCGTTCGGTCCATGATGGAGCTCTTTTGCGATCCTAGGACTCCATCCATGGTTACCTGTGCTGATGAGCTCTGCATGGTCACCTGTGCTCTCCACACTGGGCAAACAGGAAATGAAATTCAAACATTCGCGGGGCTTTTCCTATCTACCTGGTCAGTGCATCTGAGTTGAGAGTGCTGTCCAGAGCAGTCACAATGAAGCACTGTGGGATAGCTCCTGGAGGCCAATAACGTCGAATTCCGTTCACACTACCCCAATTCCGACCTGCTAAGGCCGATTTTATTGCTAATCCCCTCGTTGGAGGTGGAGTAAAGAAATCGGTTTAAAGGGCCCTTTAAGTCGAAAAAAGGGACTTAGCCGTGTGAACATGTCCAGGCTTAATTCAATTTAATGCTACTAAATTCGACCTAAACTCGTAGTGTAGACCAGGCCTCACTCCTGTTGTGTCTGTTGTGTAGATTGTGAGCTCTCTGGGCCAGGGAGTCTCTTGTTACACATCTGTGACTGGGGTTCCTAGGCACTAACACACCATCACTGATACTGATAACCATTAACAGCGAACAGGGGAATAAACAAATGTGCTGACTATACTGTGGCCTTCATCGCTCCTTCATCACTAACCCACCTCAGAGTAATACAGCACCACCCACCCCTCCTGAACTTCCCAGAGAGGGGCCACCAGTACAGATGTGGACAAGGGAGCGGGGTTGGGCAGAGGGAAGGTATTAGAGGGAATTACTGGAGACAGGCCCATCCAGCTCAGCATATCGGGGGGACCAGTAAAGGGCAGGGAGCCATTAGCTCAGCTGTAAATAGGGCCAGAGATCTCCTGCTGTTACCACTGGGCCTGCTGCCTCTGCCTAATCCTTTCTAGCAAAGTTACACAGACAACACACATGGTGACAGCCCAGCCTGGCACACCCACTCTGGCTGCCACCCCTTCCCCCACACACTGCTCGGCCTCGCTCCTATTGAATGTGGCAGTTGCGTTATAGACAAACGTTACAGCTTAGCAATATCGCCTGTGTGCCCAGCACCACGTGTCCCTGCTGGGCTCCCCACTCAGCCCCTCTCCCTTCCCTTCCACTGTTCTCTGCTGCCCTTGGCTTGCCCAGCATCGCCTCGGGTTAGAAGCAAAACGAGGTCTGCATGAAGCATGGTCTGAGTATGCCTCTGCCCCACCCAGAGACCAGGGTGAAGCCCTGCCAGTCAGGTTTACTGGACCCTGCTTTAGCGCAGGGGGCTGGACTTGGTGACTTCTCCAGGGCCTATCCAGCCTGACATTTCTATCCATGAGCTCTGCTCTGTTTGAGACGCTCTGGGACTTGGAGCCTGACCAATTGCAATCAATGGTGAGATTCCCATTGGCTGCTGGGTTTGTCCCTAGGGCACATCTCATCACCCTGTGTATTGCAGTGTGTGTTGTTAGGGTCCTAGAGACCCCTGGGTTATTGTTATGGGGGCCACTGAGCTGAGCTCACAGAGTTCTGTCTCCTCTGTGACATCTCCTCTGGGTTTTGCTATCCTGCCCCTGAAAATGAAATTGTCAGAAAGTAACAACATAGATCAATGTATTTGACAAACGTATTTAGCAACTATTTATGATCAGTTCTTGGGCAGCTGACAAACCAGAATGGAGGTTGAGCTCACTGGACACATCACATGCTGCACATTATTCCCCCAGCTCTGCTTTTCAGCCCTTCTGTCCCTCCCCCACAATCCCCCCTGCCCCCCCCCACACACACATACACTCTCTGGGTCTTGGTCTCCTGACTTGTATTTACCCCTTAGCTCTGCCTGAGGAATTACTAGGGTTACTCCCATGTTATTTCTGTAGCCCCCTCAGTGCCCTGGGCATGTTCTATGGTTCCTGCCCTGGGAGCTTCCAGGCTGGGCTGGGTTTAGGGGCTCACTAATGGGTGTAAGCAGGGAGGAGGAGGAGACGTCTGCAGGCCCAGGGCAGTAGGTCAGGGTGGGTGTTCCAGGCATGGAGGAAGATGCAAAGATAGAAGGACATTGGGCAGGGGCAGGCAAGAGGCTGGCATGGACTAACACATAGGGTGAGGGGCAAAAAGCTTCCTGGGTTCTTTCCTCTATCCCCTTCCCCTGGCCCAGCTACCAGATTCCCTTCCCCAGCTCTCCCCATTCCCCATCCCCTCTCTATTGTGCCGGGACCAACTCCCCTCACACGGCTGAGTCTGCAGCACAGAGCAGACCATCTATTCGACACTGGTGACGCCGCACCTGGAGTATTGTGTCCAGTTTTGGTCCCTCCACTACAGAAGAGATGTGGACAAATTGGAGACAGTCCAGCGGAGGGCAATGAAAATGATTAGGGTGCTAGTGCACATGACTTATGAGGAGAGGCTGAGGGAACTGGGCTTGTTTAGTCTGCAGAAGAGAAGAGTGAGGGGGGATTTGATAGCAGCCTTCAACTATCTGAAGGGGGGTTCCATAGAGAATGGAGCTAGGCTGTTCTCAATGGTGGCAGATGACAGAACAAGAAGCAATGGTCTCAAGTTGCAGTGGGGGAGGTCTGGGTTGGATATTAGGAAACACTATTTCACTAGGAAGGTGGTGAAGCACTGGACTGGGTTATCTAGGGAGATGGTGGAATCTCCATCTGTCAGGGTTCCCTCCCCACGCTGAACTCTAGGGGACAGACATGGGGACCCGCATGAAGACCCCCTAAGCTTATTTCTACCAGCTTAGGTTAAAAACTCCCCAAGGCACAAATCCTTCCTTGTACCTTGGATTAGGTAACGCTGCCACCACCAAGTGATTTAAACAAAGATTTAGGGAGGGCCACTTGGAGACCTACCTTCCCCAAATATCTCCCCAAGCCCCTACACCCCTTTTCCTGGGCAGGCTTGAGAATATATCCTCACCAATTGGTACAGGTGAACACAGACCCAAACCCTAGGATCTTAAAACAATGAAAAATCAATCAGGTTCTTAAAAGAAGGATTTTAATTAAAGAAAAGGTAAAAGAATTACCTCTGTAAAATCAGGATGGTAAGTACTTTACAGAATAACAAAAGACTCAAGAACACAGAGGATCTCCCCTCTAAGCAAAACCTTAAAGTTACAAAACCAGGCATAGTATCAGAGGGGTAGCCGTGTTAGTCTGAATCTGTAAAAAGCAACAGAGGGTCCTGTGGCACCTTTGAGACTAACAGAAGTATTGGGAGCATAAGCTTTCGTGGGTAAGAACCTCACTTCTTCAGATGCAAAACCAGGCATAAACCTCCTCTTACACAAAGGAAAACACAAGCCAAAATAAAAGTAAACTAACACATTTCCTTGCTAAATACTTACTAACTCTATAGGAGTTGGATTGCTTGCTTCCTTGATCTGACTCCAGCAAGCACACAGAACAGACAGACAAAGCCTTCCCCCCCACCCAGATTTGAAAGTATCTTGTCCCTTTATTGATCCTTTTGGTCAGGTGCCAGCTTGAGCTTCTTAACCCTTTACAGGTAAGAGGATTTTGTGCCTCTGGCCAGGAGGGACCCCATAGCACTGTATACAGAAAGGTGGTCACCCTTCCCTTTATATTCATGACACCATCCTTTTAAGGCCCAGCTTGACAAAGCCTTGGCTGGGATGATTTATTTGGTGTTGGTCCTATTTTGAGCAGGGGGTTGGACTAGATGACTTCCTGAGGTCTCTTCCAACCCTGATATTCTATGATTCCATGATGGGTACAGCAACGCTTTGGTGGTCTCAGTCCTGCTCCCTGTGGCTGTTTCACTCCTCCTCATGAGCAAAGAGTCCCTAGGGCAGTAAATGGCAGGACGTTCCCTAACACTCACTGGCCACGTCGCACTCACTGGGCCCCCGGGACTGGCTTCCTTTGGGAGTGGCCCTGAGGGAATCTGGGAATCCCCCTGACTTGGAGCTGATGCCACTGGGATGCTCTTGGAGATTGTGTGGGAGGTGCTAAAATGAGGGGCCCTAGGCCCCAGGACATTCTGAAATCCTGCTGCAATTCTCTGAATTTTATACGATTTAAAAAAAAATTGAGGACAAAAATTGCAAGTGCCCATGTGGGACTCTGTGAGTGTGTGTGTGGGGGGGCAGCCTGCGTTGAGCTGGCCTAGTCGTTCTTGTTCTGAAAGGGCCTCACCACTGTACCGAGTCCCTTACAATGGACAGTGTCAGTGTTATGGAGGCCCCGAGAGATTGTGGCTTGGTCTACAGATAAATGTTGTGTTGGCAAAGCTAGCTTGCTTAGGAGTTTGAACCCGCCTCACCCCCAGCCCACATAGGTATGCCAGAAAAAGCCGCCCTGTGGCCCTTTTGTTGGTACAATTTGTTCCCGTCAGGGAGCTGGTGTCATCTCTCCTGGGGAAAGCATTCTCTGCTACTATCCGCTGCATCTCCACTTGGCAGGAGGGGCTGCTGCTCATCTTGCTGCATAGACGAGGCTGAACCATCTCCTCAGCCCACAGCCTCCCAGCCTACCCATTGCAGCAGCTGCCCCCCACAGGCGCTCCCTTGCATACAGGTACATGGGGCTCCCTGCGCAGCTCCAATCCACAGCCAGGCCGTGTCAGCAACTAGCACACGATGTTCTCACGGTGATGTGATTCTGGACAGTCTGGAACCTGTCCCTTGATAATACAGGAAGCTCCATCCCTCCACCACGCTGCTCTTCCCACATCCTGGGGCTGAACAGTTGATCAGGGCTGCCACAGGAAGAGCTCCCCTTCCCCTCCCCCAGCATCCCGAAGCCGTTCTCACGGGAGGGGAGCTGCCGCCTCTGACATTACAAGAGGGTGACACAAGAGGCGATACAAGAGGCTGCTGATCTGGGCCAGGGTTACTGACCAGTGTGTGCTCTAGGGGGCCCAGAGACATTGGGGTCCCATACAGCCCCGCGGTACCAGTACAACCCTTGCCCTCCTCACATGACATACACACACCACACACACACACTGCATTTGGGGCCAGCAAATGAGTGAGGGCCAACACCTGAATGAGAAGCAGGAGGCAGTGGGATTTCGGGGAGGGGAGAGTTATAATACCTTTGTGTCACATGTGGATTCTTCAGCCACCCCCTCTCCTGCCTGCAGCCACTGCCCCCTCTCCTCCCCACCCAGAGAAGGGCCGTAGGCCTGGCTGCTTCCCCCCAGCCTGGCTGGCCAAACTCGGCAGTACAGCCAGTGTAGACATGCCCCAGAGCCAGGCAGGCCTGGAGTTATTGCCTGGGCAGATTCCTGGCACATGGCTCTGCTGGCTTCTGCCTTCAGCCACCCCCACGCCCCCACAGATTCCCTGCAGCAGTGGATCCTTCCCAGAGATCTCCTGCTCTAACTACTGGGCCTGCTGCCTCTGCCTAATCCCTTTCTAGCAAGGTCTCACCGAAAATGCACATGGTGACAGCCCAGCCTGGCACACCAACTCTGGCTGCCCCCTCCCCCCCCACCACACACACACATACCCCTCTTCCCCTGTGCTATACTCTGCCTTGCTCCTATTGAATGTGGCAGCTGCATTATAGACAAACACGTTACATCTCAGCAATAGTACCTGTGTGCCCAGCACCCCATGTCCCTGCTGGGCTCCCTGCTGAGTCCCTCTCCCTTCCCTCCTGCTGTTCTCTGCTGCCCTCGGCTTACCCAGCATTGCCTCCTGTGAGCAGCAAAATGAGGTCTGCACAAAGCCTTGTCTGAGGATGCCCCTCCCCCACTGCACCCAGAGACAAGGGTGAACCCCTGTCAGTTTATTGGACCTTGCCTCAGTGCAGGGGGCTGGACTTGGCAGGGCCACCCGGGGTGGGGGAGAAGTGGGGCAATTTGCCCCAGGCCCTGCAAGGGCCCCGCGAGCCCTGGCCCGGTGGTGGTCCAGGTCTTTGGTGGCATTTCGGCGGTGGGGGGTCCTTCAGTGCTGCCGAAGACGCGGAGCGACTGAAGGGCCCCCCGCCGCCGAAATGCCACTGAAGACCCGGACCACCGCCGGGTGAGTACAAGTGCTGCAGCTCCCCCGCTTTGCCCAAGGCTCCCTGAATCCTCTGGGCGGCCCTGGGACTTGTTGACATCTCCAGGGCCCTTCCAATCCCACATTTGGAACTAGTGGTCACCAAATGAAATTAATAGGCAGCAGGTTTAAAACTAATATAAGGAAGTATTTCTTCACACAATGCACAATCAACCTGTGGAACTCCTTGCCAGAGGATATTGTAAAGGCCAAGACTATAACAGGGTTCAGAAAAGAACTAGATAAGTTAATGGAGGATAGATCCATCAATGGCTATTAGCCAGGGTGGGCAGGGATACAAAACCATGCTCTTGAAGTGTCCCTAGCCTCTGTTTGCCAGAGGCTGGGAATGGGCAACAGGGGATGGATCACTTGATGATTACCTGTTCTGTTCATTCGCTCTGGGACACCTGGCATTGGCCACTGTTGGAAGACAGGATACTGGGCTAGATGGACCACCGGTCTGACCCAAAGTGGCCAGTTTTATGTTCTTATGACATTTCTTATCAGTGGGCTCTGACGTATCTGAGACTCTCTGGGCCTTGGAACTGACCCTAGCGCACAGCTCATCACCTGTGTATTGCTATGTGCATTGTTAGGGTCCTAGCAACCCCTGGGCTATTGTTACAGGGGGGCACTGAGCTGAGCTCACAAAGTTCTGTCTCCTCTGTGAAATCTCCTCTGGGTTTCCGCCACCCTGTCCCTGAAAATGAAAATGTCAGAAAGTAACAACAGCCCTTGCGCTGACCCGAGTGATTCTGCAGGGACACGGTGGTCCAGAGTCTGACGTTCACAGCCCAGCCCAATCCAGGCTCAGATAAGACTCAGGTGCAGCTTTCACTTTGAATGTGGCAAACCCCAAGTTCCTGAAGAGGAAGGAGCAAAGAGAAACTAACAATGTGATTTTATCAGCTGTTCTTTTATGTGGCCATATTATTGTTTCCAAGGAAAGAGGTGAGAATGGGAGAGAAAAATCCTATTTAAAAATTAAGGGGAAAAGCTATCAAGACACCCTAGTTACTGTCCAACTGTTCCCGATCATTACTCAGGGCATTCTCCCCTCCCCCATCATTTACAATCCAGCTGAGATGATGACCTTGGATAACAGCAGCAGAAAGGGGCAAGTGACGAGCATCAGGGACAAAGGGTAACAATAAGCATCAGTTGATTGAGCTGCAGAGGGGAGCAATGTCCAGTGGGAGCCTCTGGGGGTCAGAGTCTCCTTTTTTATTGCACATCATTGAACTCTTATCTGACAGAGAGGCCCTGAGTTGGGGTAATAGCAAGGCTGAGCCCATGTGCTCCAGAAAACACTGATAGGAAATGATAATTAAACACTCCACTGCCTGTGCTGACAGAGCTCAGGGGCTCTGAGATGCTTCAGGTGCAGCTCTGAAAGAAGTTCCAGTGTCAGGCTGCACAATTCCTTGCCCTGCTACAGACGCCCTGGGTGGCCTTAGGCAAGTCACTTGGGCCCAAAGTTTCAAAGGTGTTTTGATGTCTAAAGATGCAGATAGGTATCTAGTGGGATTTTCAAAGGTGTCTGGGCACTGAGCTTCCAATGGGAGTTAGGCACCTCGATGCTGTTGAAAATCCCACTAGACACCCAACTGCATTTTAGGTGCCCACAGACCTTCCAAACTCTGCCCTTAGTCTCTGTCCCAGGTTTGTAAAGCTATTTAGGCACTTAAAGATTCAGACAGAAGCCGAGTGGTATTTTCAAGAGTGCCTGTGTGAGTGAGGTGCCTGGCTCCCATGAACTCCCTTCAGCTGTGATCCTGCCCCTTCTCTATTCGCCCCAGGTATAATCAGTCGAAGGCGCTTCCTGGTAGGAATGGCCATGCAAACCAGGCATTTCTGCTGAATGTTATAAAATATTCATGGGAAGCAATGTTTGAAAATTAAGGCCCTAATCTAACAAGCATATGCATAACTCTCACAATGCAAGGAAACCCACCAAAGCCTGAATCACAAATATTTGCACCAAAATCCTGTTTATAAGAATTAAATTCATCCATTCAGGACTCAGAAACAATCCCATGTGACCTGTGTGTCCAATCAGAACTAACCCATGCAGATCAATGTATTTGACAAACGTATTTAGCAAATATTTTTGAATAACAAATAAATCTGAAAAAATTGTGGTCAGTTTGTGGGCAGCTGAGAAACTGGAACAGAAGCTGAGCTCACTGGATACAACACATGCAGTACATTATTTCCCCCAGCTCCGCTTTCAGCCCTTCTGTCTCTCCCCCACCCCCACACTCTCTGGGTCTTGGTTTATTTACCCCTTTGCTCTGTCTGAAGAATTACTGGGGTTACTCCCATGTTATTTCTGTAGCCCCCTCAGTGCCCTGGGCATGTCGTATGGTCCCTGTCCTGGGAGCTTCCAGGCTGGGCTGGGTTTAGGGGCTCACTAATGGGTGTAAGCAAGGAGGAGGAGGAGAAGTCTGCAGGCCTGGGGCAGTAGGTCAGGGTGGGCGTTCCAGGCATGGAGGAAGGTGCAAAGATAGAAGGGGTAGGCAAGAGGCTGGGGTGGAGCTAACATGGAGAGGGGCAAAAAGCTGCATGGCTCCTTCCTGTGAGTGGGTTTCCTTCACCCAGCCAGGGCCTATTGCTCACACAGTCCTGGGGCAGGGGTCTCACTCCCCTTCCCCTGGCCCAGCTACCAGATCCCCTTCCCCAGCTCTCCCCATTCCCCCTCCATAGGGTTACCATATTTCAGCAAGCAAAAAAGAGGACGGGAGGAGCCCCGCCCTAGCCCCGCCCACTTCCCACCCCCCCAGAACCCTCAACCCTCCCCCCGTTCCTTGTCCCCTGACTGCCCCCTCCTGGGACCTCTGCCCCTAACTGCACCCCAGGACTCCACCCCCTATCTAAGCCTCCCTGCCTCTTGTCCCCTGACTGCCCCAACCCTTATCCACACCCCCACCCCCAGACAGACCCCTGGGACTCCCACGCCCCATCCAACCACTCCCCACCCCCTGACAGCCCCCCCAGAACTCCCAACCCATCTAAACCCCTCTGCTCCCTGTCCCCTGACTGCTCTGATCCCTCTCCCCACTCCTGCTCCCTGACAGCTCCCCCCCAGAACTCCCAACCCCCCACCCCTCCCGCTCCTTGTCCCCTGACTGCCCCCTCCTGGGACCCCTGCTCCTAACTGCCCTCCAGAACCCCACCTCCTACCTAAGCCTCCCTGTTCCTTATCCCCTAACTGCTCCTTCCTAAGACCCCCCCCAACTGCCCCCCAGGACCCTACCCCCTACCTGTACCCTGACTGCCCAAAACTTTCTCCACTCCCCCCAAAAAGCCCCCCCCCGAACTCCCGACCCCCCCCGTTTCTTGACTGCCCCCTCCAGAACCTCCCTGCCCCTTCTCCTGCCCCCTGGCCCCCTTACCCTGCTGCTCAGAACAGGGTGTTGGGCTCTGTGCGAGCCGGACATGTGGCTGCGCTCCCCAGCACAACACACAACACGGTCCCTGGCCCTGCACAGTGCTGCTGGAGCCGGGCGCGGGGCTGCCGGGGAGGAGCTGCCGGCTGAGAATGCAGGGAGGGAGGGAGGAGGAGGAGCTCCTCTACAGCTGCTCCGGAGTCCAGCCCGTGACTTTCCTGCAGCCCTCCCAGCCGCTCGCTCTGCTCTGCCGGGGGGGGGGGAAGTCCCGGACATTTTGAGTGATTTACAAATTCCCTCCGGACGCTATTTTTAGCACAAAAAGGAGGACATGTCCGGGTAAATCCGGACGAATGGTAACCCTAGCCGACCCAGGCTGGAGACGCGCCTCCTCCCCCCACACCCTCCTTACCTGCTTCAGGCTTCCCGCGAATCAAATATTCGTGGGAAGCAGGGGAGGGGGCGGAGTTGGGGCGGGGACTTTGGAGAAGGGGCGGAGTTGGGGCGGGGGCATGGGCGGGGCCCCGTGGAGTGTCCTCCTTTTGGAGGCTCAAAATATGGTAACCCTAGACCGGGTCGGCCCGCCCAGCACTGCCAGTCCCCGGCCCGGCCCCCGGCCGAGCACCTCCGGCCCGCCCAGCACTGCCGGCCCCTGGGTCCCCGGCCGAGCACCCGCGGCCCAGCCTCGCCGACCGCCGGCCCCCGAGCCCCCGGCCCGGCACCGCCGACCGCCGGCCCCCCGGCCCGGCACCGCCGGCCCCCGAGCCCCCGGCCCGGCCCGGCCGACCTCCGTCCCCCGAGCCGCCGGCCCCCGAGTCCCCGGCCCGGCACCACTGGCTCCCGAGCCCCCGAGCCCCCGGCCCGGCACCGCTGACCGCCGGCCCGCATGTCCCGATTTTCCCAGACATGTCTGGCTTTTGGGGATTTCCCCCCGGACGGGAATTTGGAGCCCAAAAAGCCGGACGTGTCCGGGAAAATCCGGACGTATGGTAACCCTACCCCTCCATCACACTGAGACCAGCTCCTCTCACAAGGCTGAGTCTGCAGCACAGAGCAGCCCTTGCAGCAGAGCCTGGTGCTCTCACACCTGCCTCCTGTGCCGTTTCACTCCTTGCCATGGGCACAGAGTCCCTAGGACAGTAAATGCCGAGGCGTTGGGACTGGCTTCTTTTGGGCGTCAGATCAGGCAGTTAATGGCCCTGAGGTGACCTGGGAATCTCTTCAAACCTAGCTTACAGCTGACCCTGCTGGGAGGCTCTGGGAGGCTGTGGGGGAGACGCTAAAATGAGGGCACCTAGGCCTGCTCCACTAGGACAGTCTGAAATTTTGCTGCCATTTTATACAATTAAAAACAAAGTTGAAGCCATAAATTGTACGTGCCCATGCGGGATGCTGTGTGGGGCAAGCAGCCTGTGGTGAGTTGGTCTAGTCATTCTAGCTATTGTAATGAAACGGCTTCACTGCCATACTGCGCCCCTTGCAATCACTAACAAGACAGACAGGCAGAAATCAGCAATTTCTCAAAAGGACAATTTCCCTCTGCTTTGCACAGTCTCCTCCCCTCCACTCCCCTCCCCTCTGTCCGGCTGACAGCCCCAAATCCTCCTACCACCCTGCCTACCCCCATAGGAAGATACTCAGCAGCATTCTGGTTGTAGAAGAGGGATTTGAAATACCAGTATAGCCAACCACAAGCATAGGAGCACAGAAAATCATGAGCCTGGCCCCCAAAAGATAAAAAATAAATCATGCCTTCTGGTCTGCTTGGGGATTTTTGAACTCCTACTCCTCCACTCCGTCCCCTATCCAGCCCCTGATGTTCCCAGCCACATCCATCCCCTGAGGAGACCCCTTGCATTTGCCCCCTGGCAGGAGAAACCAGGCAAGCCAGCTGGTAAATAGATGATATGGTGGACTGGCTATTTGGACCAGGATCAGTTATGGTTGGCATCATGTTACCAGGATTGCTGACCCCAAATGTTAGAAAGTCATGAACCTGGCCCCCAAAACACCATGAAATTTATTTAAAAAAACCGAAACAAAACACATTTTCTCCCAAGACTTCTGGCCGCACTCACTTTCAAGCTTCTGTCTGCAACCAGGAGGGCTTAAAAACTGACTTTTTTTGTTTAAATAAAAACTGAATCTCTCACCTAGTCACCTGACTCCAGGAGCTGGGGTTCTCTGTCAAACACCAAGTATCACGAGACTCCCAATAAAATCGCAGGAGCCGGTGACATTGTGTTAGCTCGCTCTGTTGTTCACTTTGTGGCGCAGAGCAGGTCTGTTTGGGCCCCTCCTAGACCTTTCCCCACATCATCGCATGGGGGGAGTGGGCAGGGTTGGCCCTTTGTGAAAAGGCTGCAGGACCTATCCACAAACCAGTGAAAGCCTCAGGCACCTGCACTGATCCTAGCCATCTGTGCAGAGCCCCTGGGCTTGATCACTTGATCATTGCCTATTAGGTTCACTCCCTCTGGGGCACCTGGCATTGGCCACTATCAGCAGGCAGGATGCTGGGCTGGATGGACCCTTGGTCTGACCCAGTATGGCCGTTCTTATGTTCGTATGTTCTACACTGACTCTGCTCCCTGATGCCCATCCTAGCTCCATAGCAGCATCAGTCCATTGGAGCCGTACTGCCAGGGCTCCCCTTGCCCATGGCTGCCCTGGCTCACTTGCTGAGGGGCAGGAGCTGGACTCTGAAGGAAAAATGATGCAGCACAGATTGAAAAATCCCTCCCAGGCTAGGTCTCTTCCTGGGGCCTTCATTCTTCCCCTCCCTTGGCCTGAGCCTGCCAGACAGCAGTGCCCACTCCCCCCCCCCCCCGAGGAAGGGAAGGGTGAGAAAAAAGGAACAGAGATCAACTAATTACTGGGGAGAACACAAGAAGGACAGGGCTAAGCCAGAGAGTGCCAGTGGGGTCATCAGGCAGAGAACCATGAATTATGCCTGCTGCTCTGAGGAGATGTCTGGGGAGTGACTGGATGCTGCCTGGGGAGCTCTGCCTGGACTTGTGAGGGAATGAGGAAAAGGAGAGAGCTGCATAGGCTGAGCTGGGCCAATGCCAGGCCAAGCTTATGAAGAGGTCCCTGGGCTTCGGGCAGGGTGACCATAAATAACCAGGGGAGGGGAGAAGAGAAGCCAGATCTGAAGGGGATGGTCGAGGTGCTGAACCCCAGCTGCAGAAGGGGCAGGGATGTGTGAGAGGCAGGCCACTGCTGTCTGTGAACACCTCAGGGCTCCATGAAGGAGCCTCCAGCTCATGTTGCCAGTGGGCTGTGGAACCCAGGTGCAGTGGGGTCTCTCCCAGGGATTCATTTGTGCCAGGGCTTGCCAGGATTGAGCCCCAGCACCTCTAGGCTGGCCGCATCAGTTATGAAATTAAAAAAATTGCTTGAGCCCAGGCACCTTTTCATTTCAAATGACCAGTCTGCCAACGATTCTTAAACATAAACATCAGCCATAGCACAATGCTCACTGGGTGCACCAAAGTGCAAAGGAGGAACAGAAAATCAGGAATTGATACTGTTTATCCCCAAAAATGGCTTTTTGTATGAAAAAAAGAATATTTGCTTCCCTCTTTAATTTGTGAATGTGGTGAGTCCTCCATCCCATTTATTTAAAATATATAAAATTGTATTTTTATTTACAAATGTTTGCATGAAAGATATAAAACAAAATCTGAATGCCGAACACTGACGTTTTATAGCAAAGATACTATTCATTCACCAGTATAGCTCATGACCCCTATTAATCACTGAAGTATTGGTTATTCAATTATTCAATGATTAATTAGTAAGCAGGAATTGCTGCACATTGATGGTAACATGCTACTTCAGACACTGAATGAACCCAGCAGAAATGGGCTTCATTGCTGTAAACACTATGATAAAAATGTGAGAACTAGTGGCAGTACAATTAGGCAAAGAGTCAGACCTTAGTTATGCAAGTCATAACTTAGTTTCATTTTTATATTCCAATACACTAGTGATTCTCCAGAATCCAAGAATAAAACAGTTGATGACCCAAGCACTTGGGACCAGTAGCTTTAGAGAGACGCTGGTCCATGAGGGATTCTCTGGTGAAGTGATCCATGGACTGAAAGAAAGGGAGAAACACTGATCTGCAATCATTCAGCGTCAAGGTAATGTATTGAATTCAACTCGAAGGCTGTTGATGTTTACTGACTTTAATGTGTTCACTGTTGTTATATCTATTTCTAGTCATAATTCTATTTTTTAAATCTATTTTGCTATGTCTTCATAGTACACAGGCAAAAAAAAAACCTCTATGTTGAAGGCAAAAGTGAGAATAAATATAA
The DNA here is from genome assembly GCF_011386835.1 of Chrysemys picta bellii. NCBI lineage: Eukaryota > Metazoa > Chordata > Testudines > Emydidae > Chrysemys > Chrysemys picta. The sequence goes on from NW_027052876.1 coordinate 47,778, forward strand.
TTAATTTCAAGGTAAAAATCCTGACAAGATCATTATAGTTAAGGGGGGAAATCTGTCAAATGTTAAGAATTTCATGATCTTGGTGGTCTTGAATATATTTATCAATAACTTCGACTTGTTATTTAACAGTTCTATTTCTGTAAGGAATTGTAGCAGGGTACTGATGCAAAAGCACCTCATTATCATGTTCTTTCTTCCCTCTGGGGGTACGTCTTCACTACCCGCTGTATTGGTGGGTAGCAATCGATTTATCTGGGATCGACATATCACATCTCGTTAAGACGCGATATATCGATCCCCGAACGCACTCACCGTGGACTCCGGAACTCCACCAGAGCGAGCGGCGATAGCGCAGTCGACGGGGGAGCCGCGGCCGTCGATCCCGCGCCGTCTGGACCCCAGGTAATTCGATCCAAGATACTTCGACTTCAGCTATGCTATTCGCGTAGCTGAAGTTCCGTATCTTGGATCGATCCCCCCCTAGTGTAGACCAGCCCTTGGCTTTGCCCCCACCCCCCGTTCAGAGTCAGGTGAGCATTACCTCATCGTAGTCCCAAACTGACCAAAGGAAGGGAAAGGGGGTGACTCACTTGAGAGTCCAACAGATCCTTTGTTGCTGCCTAGGCCAGTGTCCTTTGTTCCTGTGAGGCTGGGCTGGGTTCATCCCATATATGCCTCGATGAGGTGTGAACTGCCCCTCTGTTCCTGGAGAGTTTTGCCTGGGCTTGTTTTAAGCCATGAGGACACATTTTCAGCCTCACAACTATATAGATGAAATTACTACCTATAACATTATTGTAACAACAATGCTCAGTGCATCATAAACCTTCTGAAGACACCCGACATGACAAACTTTGCATTGGATACCACGCAATTATATTACAAGGATGAACATGGGGTTGCAGGGTGTTCCCCCGAGATACAGAGTGTCACACCTACACAAAAGAGGAAATAGTTCTTATATAGCAATTCCCATCACTAGATCTCAAAGGGAACATTTACACGGCAACAAAAGACCCACGGCAGGGCAGCAGGAGGCACAAATCAGCTCACAGGGCTCTATCTCCAGGATTACAAATTGCAGGGCAGACGTTTTGGCTTGGTCTGGAATCCAGGCTGTGAAAGCCCACAAGGAGGGAGGGTCTCAGAGCCTGGGGTCTAGTCTGATCCCAAATGTTTACACAGCAGTATTTAGCTCCACAGTCCGAGCCCTAGTCAATTGACCATGGCTCTCAGACTTGGTGCCGGGAATTATTTATTGCAGTGTAGACATACTCAAAGTGTCCTACAAAGGAGGTCAGGGAGTAATTATCATCAATTTACAGATTAAAAGCCTTTAAAATGGCTCATCTAAAAAACTGAAAAGTATCTAATGGTTATTTCCCTCCCTCTGCTCCAGAAAAAAAATCACGTTATGCCATGAAATTGGACAGTTTTAGCACTGGCTCAAGCAGGTGGCTGGTTTTAATGATCAGAATATTAAAAGGATGCTGAAATTGCCATTATTTGAAACACTACCTATGATTCCCGGTGAGGAAAATGTAGCTCCTATAAAAAATCTTTGTCAACAAAGCTGTGAGATTCATTTTCCCTGTTGCATTGATAGAGGGTGTATGTTGGGGCCAGCAATGGTTGAGGAGATTGAAGGCTCTTGTATATAGTTGCAGCACTAAACACTTACTTATGGTAAGCGGGTTTGTGTCAGAATTATTACTGATCACTGCCCCTTTTCCATTAAAGGGCGGGGAGAGAACATAAATCCTTTTAACCTTCTATTAAAAACACAGGGGAAGGAGAAGGGGAAGGAAAACTCTTAAAGCATTTACAACTGAAAGAACTAAATAAGACTTTCATTGTGGCTGCTTCCCATACTCCCTTTCTCTGTACAGCATTTTCTTTAGTGAAAAATCTCCTCACCTTTGTCTAAACTAGAGATCTTGGCCATATCAGACAAGTGACTTGTTTGCCAGCTATAGCAGGGGTGTAAATGGTCATCTAGACACTCTAGAAATGTTTGTTCCTGGCTGGACTATCCTTGGGCTCTGGTGCTGAAGAAGGATTGAATGACCTTGTTGGGGACATGAGGTAGATACAGTAAGATGGTTGCTTTGGGGGTGTTGAATTCCAGTCCTGTTTCTTTTAAAGACAAGACAAAACAAAGCAGACACACACAGGAGAAGAAATATAAGAAGGCCCAGCTTCTGTCCCTATTATTTGCCATTTAGCAGCTGCAAATTCCAAGAGTTTTATTAGTAGAGCAGTGCAAAGAACTGACTTTTAATTTTGCTGGCAGTTCCAAAAAATTTGGCGGGGGGGAATGTTTTAGGTAACCCTGAATGAAAAAAAATTCAAAATTTTGGCCTATAAAAAAAATTTTTCAGTGACATGAAGTGTTTGACATGAAATGTAACATTTCATTTTGTTTTGGAGCTTTTAAAATGTTTTTATATATTTTAAATAAAACTGAAGAAAATTTAAAAAAAAAGTCATTTTGAATTGAGAAATCAAATGTTTCCATTCAACAATGTCAAAACAAAACAATTTCCTTTTTTCTGCATGTTTGTTGGTTTGTTTTTCACCAAAATAATTCTGCAAAATTAACATGAATTCGCAAAATGTTTTAGTCAGCCTAAATCTGCATTTTTTACTGGAAAAAGAGGTTCAGACAAAAGGTTTCACGCAGCTCTACTTATTAACCTGAGATTTAGCTGTTACTGGCTGGGGTGAAAGCATGGCTCTCAGGTTGTCTCTTTCAGTACAGCAGAGTTGCAAAGGTGGAGTTTTTCTGGCTGCCTAAGCTAGACTCTCATGAGACGGAAGGCAAAACAAGAAAAAGAGGAAGCGTAATGTGGAGTGCTCCTGTGTGGGAAGGAAAAATGATGTGCTAGAGCATGGGTGATATTAGGAACTTCAGGTTCTCATCATCCCAGGCATTGCCCAGGATTCAGCTGAACCCAATGGAGATTGTCCCAGTTTTGGGGTTAACTGCACCTGTTCCCCCTTCCTGGCCTCCAGCCATCATCCCACTATGAGCAGGATGATTTAGTTGGGGTTGGTCCTGCTTTGAGCAGGGGGTTGGACTAGATGACCTCCTGAGGTCCTTCCAATCCTGATATTCTATGATTCTATAACCCCTGTCCCTCTCCCTTCAGACCACAATTTTAGGGCTGCAGTCCCCCGGCAATTCCCTGTGACTACCCTAGCAGGTCTGACTTTAGGTTAGCACCTGCAGTTCTGCTCTCCCCCAGGGATAATGACAGGGTTACCAGTGACTAGCCAGCTTTCACAGAACACAGCATCTTGATTTAGTACAAGTGTATGTCAAAGAAAACCTATCCTAAAACAATAGACAGCACAGATATTAACCTTAGCCAGTGTCACCCATCATCCACAGGGAGTCCTGGTAGGTCCATACACTGGTCCAGAGTGAGTCTGACCTAAGTCAGATCAGGCTGAATCCTTATACTATTTGGGGCCTTTGTCGTCAGGCCTCCAGGACCAGGTAAAACCAATCAATGCTACTTCTCCCCAGGACCAAAGCTTCAAAGGTGCTGGGTGTCTGAGTAACTGGCATTGGGACTTGCATTCATTACCCTCCCCACCCCGCAGTGAGTCCAGATTCTGCTGAAAACTCACTCAGCGAGCCAGAAACACACAGCTGCATATACCGATTATTGATACAGCAGTCTGTGAACATCCCCTGTGCCCACAGTGGCTATCACATCTCAGTAGAACAGTCTTTGAAGTTTCCATGCTTGCAAGGTCTCACGTTTGTCACAGTGATCTTGTCTGGTTGCTTCCTCTTGTCTGGTCAGGACGTCTTTCAAGATGTGATGGCTAAATGAGTGGGCTGATTTTCGGAGATGCCAAGCTCCCATAATTACTTCTGAAATCAATGGGGACTGTAGGTTCTCAGCACCTCTGAGAATAAAGCCACTTACTTTGATACCTAAGTAAAGATTTAGGTGCCTAATTTTAGACACTAAGAGTAACATTTTCAAAAGTATCTAAGTGATTTCAGTGTCTAAGTCCCATTGAAAGTCTAGAACAATATTTTTGGAATAAGAAATTACAATATGAATATTAGTACTAGAAGTTCTCATATTAATTATGATATTAAAATGAATATAGAATCCTAGAATATCAGGGTTGGAAGGGACCTCAAGAGGTCATCTAGTAATACCTCCTGCTCAAAGCAGGACCAATCCCCAGCTAAATCATCCCAGCCAGGGCTCTGTCAAGCCGGGCCTTAAAAACCTCCAAGAAAGGAGACTCCACCACCTCCCTAGGTAACGCATTCCAGTGCTTCACCACCCTTCTAGTGAAATAGTGTTTCCTAATATCCAACCTGGACCTCCCCCACTGCAACTTGAGACCATTGCTCCTTGTTCTGTCATCTGCCACCACTGAGAACAGCCGAACTCCATCCTCTTTGGAACCCCCCTTCAGGTAGTTGAAGGCTGTTATCAAATCCCCCCTCATTCTTCTCTTCTGCAGACTAAACAATCCCAGTTCCCTCAGCCTTTCCTCATAAGTCATGTGCTCCAGATCCCTAATCATTTTTGTTGCCCTCCATTGGACTCTTTCCAATTTTTCCACATCCTTCTTGTAATGTGGGGCCCAAAACTGGACACAGTATTCCAGATGAGGCCTCACCAATGTCGAATAAAGGGGAACGATCACGTTCCTCGATCTGCTGGCAATGCCCCTACTTATACATCCCAAAATGCCATTAGCCTTCTTGGCAACAAGAGCACACTGTTGACTCATATCCAGCTTCTCGTCCACTGTGACCCCTAGGTCCTTTTCTGCAGAACTGCTACCTAGCCATTTGGTCCCTAGTCTGTAGCAGTGCGTGGGATTCTTCCGTCCTAAGTGCAGGACTCTGCTCTTGTCCTTGTTGAACCTCATCAGGTTTTTTTTGGCCCAATCCTCTAATTTGTCTAGGTCCCGCTGTATCCGATCCCTACCCTCTAATGTATCTACCACGCCTCCTAGTTTAGTGTCATCTGCAAACTTGCTGAGAGTGCAGTCCACACCATCCTCCAGATCATTAATAAAGATATTAAACAAAACCGGCCCCAGGACCGACCCTTGGGGCACTCCGCTTGAAACCGGCTGCCAGGTAGACATGGAGTCATTGATCACTTTCCGTTGAGCCCGACGATCTAGCCAGCTTTCTATCCCTCGATCGCCATGAGTTTTCAAAAATAATGGCTAATGGCTCTGCAATCTCACCCGCCTACTCCTTTAGCACCCTCGGATGCAGCGCATCCGGCCCCATGGACTTGTGCACGTCCAGTTTTTCTAAATAGTCCTGAACCACTTCTTTCTCCACAGAGGGCTGGTCACCTTCTCCCCATATTGTGCTGCCCAGTGCAGCAGTCTGGGAGCTGACCTAGTTCGTGAAGACAGAGGCAAAAAAAGCATTGAGTACATTAGCTTTTTCCACATCCTCGGTCACTAGGTTGCCTCCCTCATTCAGTAAGGGGCCCACACTTTCCTTGACTTTCTTCTTGTTGCTAACATACCTGTAGAAACCCTTCTTGTTACTCTTAACATCTCTTGCTAACTGCAACTCCAAGAGTGATTTGGCCTTCCTGATTTCACTCCTGCATGCCTGAGCAATATTTTTATACTCCTCCCTGGTCACTTGTCCAATCTTCCACTTCTTGTAAGCTTCTTTTTTGCGTTTAAGATCAGCAAGGATTTCACTGTTTAGCCAAGCTGGTCGCCTGCCATATTTACTATTCTTTCTACACATCGGGATGGTTTGTTCCTGCGACCGCAATAAGGATTCTTTAAAATACAGCCAGCTCTCCTGGACCCCTTTGCCCTTCATGTTATTCTCCCAGGGGATCCTGCCCATCTGTTCCCTGAGGGAGTCAAAGTCTGCTTTTCTGAAGTCCAGGGTCCGTATTGTGCTGATCTCCTTTCTTCCTTGTGTCAGGATCCTGAACTCGACCATCTCATGGTCACTGCCTCCCAGGTTCCCATCCACTTTTGCTTCCCCTACTAATTCTTCCCTGTTTGTGAGCAGCAGGTCAAGAAAAGCTCTGCCCCTAGTTGGTTCCTCCAGCACTTGCACCAGGAAATTGTCCCCTACACTTTCCAAAAATTTCCTGGGTTGTCTGTGCACCGCTGTATTGCTCTCCCAGCAGATATCAGGGTGATTAAAGTCTCCCATGAGAACCAGGGCCTGCGATCTAGCAACTTCTGCTAGTTGCCAGAAGAAAGCCTCGTCCACCTCATCCCCCTGGTCTGGTGGTCTATAGCAGACTCCAACCATGACATCCCCCTTGTTACTCACACTTCTCAACTTTATCCAGAGACTCTCAGGTTTTTCTGCAGTTTCATACAGGAGCTCTGAGCAGTCATACTCCTCTCTTACATACAACGCAACTCCCCCACCTTTTCTGCCCTGCCTGTCCTTCCTGAACAGTTTATATCCATCCATGACAGTACTCCAGTCATGTGAGTTATCCCACCAAGTCTCTGTTATTCCAATCGCATCATAGTTCCCTGACTGTGCCAGGACTTCCAGTTCTCCCTGCTTGTTTCCCAGGCTTCTTGCATTTGTGTATAGGCACTTAAGATAACTCATCGATCGTCCCTCTTTCTCAGCATGAGACAGGAGTCCTCCCCTCTTGCGCTCTCCTACTCGTGCTTCCTCCCAGGATCCCATTTCCCCACTTACCTCAGGGCTTTGGTCTCCTTCCCCCGGTGAACCTAGTTTAAAGCCCTCCTCACTAGGTTAGCCAGCCTGCTGGCGAAGATGCTCTTCCCTCTCGTCGTTAGGTGGAGCCCGTCTCTGCCTAGCACTCCTCGTTCTTGGAACACCATCCCATGGTCAAAGAATCCAAAGCCTTCTCTCCAACACCACCTGCGTAGCCATTCGTTGAGTTCCATGATTCGACGGTCTCTACCCAGGCCTTTTCCTTGCACAGGGAGGATGGACGAGAACGCCACTTGCGCCTCAAACTCCTTTATCCTTCTTCCCAGAGCCACGTAGTCTGCAGTGATCCGCTCAAGGTCATTCTTGGCAGTATCATTGGTGCCCACGTGGAGAAGCAGGAAGGGGTAGCGATCCGAAGGTTTGATGAGTCTCGGCAGTCTCTCCGTCACATCGTGTATCCTAGCTCCTGGCAAGCAGCAGACCTCTCTGTTTTCCCGGTCGGGGCGGCAGATGGATGACTCAGTCCCCCTGAGGAGGGAGTCCCCGACCACCACCACCCTCCTCCTCCTCTTGGGAGTGGTGGTCGTGGAACCCCCATCCCTAGGACAGTGCATCTTTTGCCTTCCAATCGGTGGAGTCTCCTTCTGCTCCCTTCCCTCAGATGGGTCATCTAGTCCACTCTCCGCATTAGTACCTGTAGAGAGAACATGGAAACGATTGCTCACCTGTATCTCCATTGCTGGTGCATGGACGCTCCTCTTTCTTCTTCTGGAGGTCACATGCTGCCAAACCTCTTCACAATCCTTCTGTCCCTGCTGCGCCTGTTCTGAATCTTCAGAACATTGTGGCCGTAGAAGCATCTCCTGACGTCTGTCCAGGAAATCTTCATTTTCCCTTATGCAACGCAGAGTCGATACTCGTTTCTCCAGGCCTCGAACCTTCTCTTCCAATATGGAGACCAGCTTGCCTTTCGTACAGACAAAGTCGCTTCTGTCCTGTGGAAGAAAGACAAACATGGCACAGCCTGTGCAGGTGACAACAGCTGATCGCTCACCTTCCATATCACCGTCCTCTTAAGAGCTTCCTCAACTGTTGCAGGAACTACTCAGAGAAACCCATAGATGAAAGCCTCAGTGGGCTCTGCCCAGGCAAACTCCCGCTTTTAGCCTCTGCTGTTCGCCGCTCAGCTGGTTCGCTGCTGACTGGCCTTATATACCAGTCAGGCCCCCTCAAGGCCCACCTGGAACAAAGCACTCCCAATTCACACTTTTCAAACAACCAAGCAAGCAATCAAGCACACGGTCAAACTGACCAACTGTCCCAGCAGCAGACACTCAGATACTCACCAACACAGCCCCCCTAATGCAGCACTTAGCGTACCTCCTCTCGGACAGCTCCCAGGCAAACTTCCTCTGTTAGCCTCTGCTGTTCGCCGCTCAGCTGGTTTGCTGCTGACTGCCCTTATATACCAGTTAGGCCCCATTATATAATAAATATATAATATATATAATAAAAAAATAATAAAATATTGTGCTTAGCTGTCGGTTAATTTTAGATAGCAATTGGATTTTTAAATTAAATTGGTAGAAGAAGAACCATCCTTTGAATTTGCACTGGCCTTTCTGTCTCTGTCATATATTCCTAGAGCAGCTTCTCTCGATGGAGTGACACTTCTGGGCCTAGCCAGTGAGCACAGTCATGGGATCAAATAGCTCTTAAGTCTTGGCATGACCAGCAATGGTCCTAAAACTTTAGGATGCAGAAAGTCACCTTCCTGGAGCTGTGAGCCAAACATTGTCTTGACCTGCAGTGCTAGAACACCAATTAGCATGGAGACATGCGTGGCAATTGCAGTGTGGAGCTTATCTCTTCAGATTGCTGCCACTTGGTGGTGAACCAGTTTGGTGTGGGGAAATCCACAGTGAGGGAAGTTGATGGAGGTGTGCAAAGCTCTTCCCTCCATATATGCTGTTGCATAAGGTGATCAGGCTAGGTAATATTCAAACCAAGTAGCTCAGGTTTTCCAGCTGCGGTGAGGCTAGCGTTGTGATCACTTTGCCCATTCTTTGCCTATCTCATCAAGCATTTGTCCATGAACAAGATGGGGTAATTCTCCATGGTTTTGCAGGCCTCATTGGATCACTGGAGCAAATTCACGGACATTAATGTTGGATGGCTGGGAAAAGCACTGTGTTTTCATAATTATCGTGTGGTAATTGAATTGTCTGGTTTCTATACTTGTGATAAAATATATCAGTCTGTGAGCTATTCATAGATGTTAAGGTCCCAACAGAACATTACATCATCCATTCTGACCTCCCTTCTATCAATCCCATACCATTAAATTTCACCAAGTTAGCTCTGTATGGAACCCAATAATTTGTGTTTGACTAAAGCGTCTTTCAGAAAGGAATCTAGGCTTGATTTGACGACATCAAGAGATTGAAAAACCACCACTTCCTTTAGTAGTTTGTTCCAATGGTTAATCACCCTCACTGTTAAAAATGTGAGCTATTATTTCTAATCTGAATTGTTCTGGCTTTTACTTCTAGTCATTGGTCGTTGTTAGGACTTTCTCTGCTAGATTAAAGAGCTCTTTAATACACAGTATTTTCTCCCCACAAATGTTCTTGTGCAGTGTATTCACACTGTATTCACATCACCTCTCAATCTTCTTTTCGATAAGCGCAACAGATTCAGCTCTTTAAATGTGTCCTTTTCAGTCATTTTCTCCTGCCCTTGAATTATAGTTCCAGCTCTTTTCTGTGCCCTCTCCAATTTTTCATAATCCTTTTTAAAATGTGGACCCCAGAATTGGATGCAGTATTTCAATATCAGTCTCTCCAATGCTGGATACAGAGGTAAAAATCACTACCCCCCTGTTTTACACCCCAGGGTCACATTAGCTCTTTTTGAAACAGCATTACAGTGGGAGATCATGTTAAGTTATTTGGCCACTGTCACCAGCTGAATCCTTTTCAGAGTCACTGCAGTACCTGTTTGCTTGCCCTTTGAACAATCATATAACTATAGCTGATTAATAAATCCTTCCATTCTTATAACAACCAAAGCAAATACTTGTGTTTTTATTGCTAGAAAAAAACGTCTTCAACATTGAGTAAAGTTTTCAAAAGTGCCTAAGAGTCAGATTTTCAAATATATTTAGGTGCCTAAACATGCAGCTCGGTGCATAGCAAGATTTTCAAAAGAACCTGGGCACCTAATTCCCATTATCAGAGCTGTATATGAGAAGATGAGAATCAGGTCCAAGAGTCTTCAAACTTGAAACTGTTCACTGCCAGCCTATCAGACCTGAAGAACTGAGTCTGTTAGCACTAATGCTGCCTTTTTAACAACACTGTGTGTTTATTATTCTTTAAGGGGATTTTGATCTCCGCCCTGTAGTCAGCACTTGGTATGGATTTACATTAGTATAACTCTCCAGTATTCTTCTGCTCTCATTCCAGGAATAGGTGAAAGCAGCACAAGGGAGGATATTTCAGTTCAGTTAAATGCATTAAATTAAAAAAGAAAACAACTTATGGACAGTTTAATGTCAAGATCTACTGCTATGCGATGAGACAGCTTCAGAAAGTGAAGCTGGATACAGAAGTTAAAACTGTCAACTGAAAACAGACTCTCCTTAAGTAATGGACTATTAGAGAACTGAGAGCCCCTCAGAGTCTCTGAAACTGCTCAAAACAGTTTTTCAGGGTTCAGCAGGTAACTGAAACCTGAACCTTAACTATAGCATGGATATCACACTTGTATACTTAAATACTTAATATATTTTAGAGAAGACTTACAAAAATACCGAAAACCCTAATATTTAATACTAATTGGGCCAGAAAGCAAGTGCAAATGGCTCTGTAGGCCAGGGACTAGGATGCTCACCAGGGAGGGCTGCACATCTGGGTCTCAGACTCTGTGCATATGGCTATTTAATTATTTATACAAGGATAGCTTCGACAGGAGAGATTGCAAAGCACCCCCTTAGAAGAGCCAGCAGCCCTGCAGTTAGGTCACTTGCCTAGGAAAGGGGAGAGGAGGGATTCAAAGCTGGGCTGCCTGCAGTTCTTCTGAGTGACTTATTAACTGGGCTATCAGTGATCAGAGGGGCACCGCCTCCTCCTCAGTGATTAGAATGATTGGAAAAAGGCAACTATAGTGCCCATCTTTAAAAAAGGGAAGAAGGAGAACCCGGGGAACTACAGGTGGTCAGTCTCACCTCACTACCTGGAAAAATCATGGAGTAGGTCCTGAAGGAATCACTTTTGAAGCACTTGGAGGAGAGGAAGGTTATCAGGAACAGTCAACATAGATTCACCAAAGGCAAGTCAACCTGATTGCCTTCTATGATAAGATAAATGGCTCTGTGGATATGGGGAAATCAGTGGACGTGATATAGCTTGACTTTAGCAAAGCTTTTGATACAGTCTCCCACAGTAGTCTTGCCAGCAAGTTAAAAAAGTATGGATTGGATATATGGACAATAAGGTGGATAGAAAGCTGGCTGGATTGTCGGGCTTAACAGGTAGTGTCTATTTGGCAGCCGGTAGCAAATGTGGAGTGCCCCAGGGGTTGGTCCTGGGGCAGGTTTTGTTTAGTATCTTCATTAATGATATGGATGATGGTCTGGATTGCACACTCAGCAAGTTCATGGATGACACTAAGCTGGGGGGATAGGTAGATACTCTGGAGGGTAGGGATAGGATACAGAAGGACCTAGAGATATTGGAGGATTGGACCAAAAGAAATCTGATGAGGTTCAACAATGACAAGTGCAGAGTCCTGCACTTAGGACGGAAGAATACCAAGCACTGCTACAGACTAGGGACCGAATGGCTAGACAGCAGTTCAGCAGAAAAGGACCTAGGGGTTACAGTGGACGAGAAACTGGATTTGAGTCCACAATGTGCCCTTGTTGCCAAGAAGGCTAACAGCATTTTGGGCTGTATAACTAGGAGCATTGCCAGCAGATTGAGGGATGCGATCATTCCCCTCTATGCGGCATTGATGAGGCCTCATCTGGAATACTGTGTCCAGTTTTCAGCCCCACACCACAAGAAGGATGTGGACAAATTGGAAAGAGTCCTGGAGAGGGCAACAAAAAGAATCAGAGAGCTGGGGCACATGACTTACGAGGAGAGGCTAAGGGACCTGGGCTTGTTTAATCTGCAGAAGAGAAGAGTGAGGGGGATTTGATAGCAGCCTTCAACTATCTGAAGGGGGGGTTCCAAAGAGGATGGAACTAGGCTATTTTCAGGGGTGGTAGATGACAGAACAAGGAGCAATGGTCTCAAGTTGCAGTGGAGGAGGTTTAGGTTGGATATTAGGAAACACTGTTTCACTAGGAAGGTGGTGAAGCACTGGAATGGATTACCAAGGGAGGTGGTGGAATCTGCTTCCTTAGAGGTTTTTAAGTTCCGCCTTGACAAAGCCCTGGCTGGGATGATTTAGTTAGTGTTGGTCCTGCTTTGAGCAGGAAGTTGGACTAGATGACCTCCTGAGGTTTCTTCCAACCCTAATCTTCTATGATTCTATGATAACCATGCTCAGAAACTTATCAAATTCCATTTTCCAACTCATTCTGTTGCTTACCCCACAACTCCTGCGGGGACGCTGCTCCAGAATCTCCCTCCTCTGATCATAGAATCCTAGAATATCAGGGTTGGAAGGGACCTCAGAAGGTCATCTAGTCCAACCCCTTGCTCAAAGCAGGACCAATTCCCAACTAAATCATCCCAGCCAGGGCTTTGTCAAGCCTAACCTTAAAAACCTCTAATGAAGGAGATTCCACCACCTCCCTAGGTAACCCATTCCAGTGCTTCACCACCCTCCTAGTGAAATAGTGTTTCCTAATATCCAACCTAAACCTCCCCAACTGCAACTTGAGACCATTGCTCCTTGTTCTGTCATCTGCCACCACTGAGAACAGCCGAGCTCCATCCTCTTTGGAATCCCCCTTCAGGTAGTTGAAGGCTGCTATCAAATCCCCCCTCATTCTTCTCTTCTGCAGACTAAGCAATCCCAGTTCCCTCAGCCTTTCCTCATAAGTCATGTGCTCCAGCCCCCTAATCATTTTTGTTGCCCTCCGCTGGACTCTTTCCAATTTTTCCACATCCTTCTTGTAGTGTGGGGCCCAAAACTGGACACAGTACTCAAGATGAGGCCTCACCAATGTCGAATAGAGGGGAACGATCACGTTCCTCGATCTGCTGGCAATGCCCCTATTTATACAGCCCAAAATGCCGTTAACCTTCTTGGCAACAAGGGCACACTGTTGACTCATATCCAGCTTTTCGTCCACTGTAACCCTTAGGTCCTTTTCTGCAGAACTGCTGCCTAGCCACTCAGTTCCTAGTCTGTAGCAGTGCATGGGATTCTTCCGTCCTAAGTGCAGGACTCTGCACTTGTCCTTGTTGAACCTCATCAGGTTTCTTTTGGCCCAATCCTCTAATTTGTCTAGGTCCCTCTGTATCCTATCCCTACCCTCCAGCTTATCTACCACTCCTCCCAGTTTAGTGTCATCTGCAAACTTGCTGAGAGTGCAGTCCATGCCATCCTCCAGACCATTAATGAAGATATTGAACAAAACCTGCCCCAGGACCGACATGGAGCCGTTGATCACTACCTGTTGAGCCCGACGATCTAGCCAGCTTTCTAGATGGGCACAAAGCTTCAGTTTCCAGCCTGAATTTCATTCAGGGCCAGTTATACTCCATTTATTCTTTTGACAAATTTGTTCATTAACTCCAGTTCCTCCTCTCCCTCTCTGGTGTTCTCTTCCCCAGTACATTTACACAGAGCTAGCACATCCCCTCTCAGCCCTTCCTTTGCTAGGTAAATCAAGCTCAGTTCTTTTAGTCTCCTCTCCTAAAGGTACGTCTTCACTACCCGCCGTATTGGTGGGTAGCAATTGATTTATCCGGGATCGATATATCGCGTCTCGTTAAGACGCGATATATCGATCCCCAAACGCGCTCACCGTCGACTCCGGAACTCCACCAGAGCGAGCGGCGATAGCGCAGTCGACGGGGGAGCCGCGGCCGTCGATCCCGCGCTGTCTGGACTCCAGGTAATTTGATCCAAGATACTTCGATCCAAGATATTCGCGTAGCTGAAGTTGCGTATCTTGGATCGATCCCCCCCACAATGTAGACCAGCCCTTAGACAGTCACTCCATGTCTCTGATCATCCTGGGAGCCCATCTCTGCACCTTTCCAGTTTGAATTAATTCCCCTCTGGCTGAGGTTGTGGAACAGCCCACAAACCCCAGGGCAGTAGAGCAGCCCCTCTGACAAAGTATGCAGTTCCTGGGTGTTGAGCCTTGAAGTTGAGGAAAAGCTATAATTTTTGCAGAAGTAGAGAAGGAGCCAGGGGAGGGATTTGAGTAGGGAGGGGATGACATGGTTGGAGCACAATTGAGGCAGCTGATTTTGTTGTCACAATGTTTGATCAGGCTCTTCATTGTTCTGGTGGGAGAGGCGATCTTGAGAAGCAACAAAAGAAGATGGTGCAAGGGGTGAGACTCAAGCAGAGTGCCCCTGGCCACAGGGGAAACAACCCATGTAACCTCCTTGCCTACCACATGGGCATGAGGAAGATGAAAGCAGGAAAACTTTCCAAGCCCCTGCAGCCAGAAGGATTCTCCAGCAGTAGCCTTTGCTTCTCCCTTGAACACACCCCTTTGGTCCCAGAAATTACCTTTGTCTTCATTTCAGATCACACAGAGGAAGAAAAAAAGGCAAATTATGAGCTTTCATTCTGCCATGTTCATGGCGATAGTCCAACTGTTGAACACAATGTGCTGGGCTTGTGAAAGAGAGGGACAGATTTACAATCAGTGGTTTAAAACACACCTGTCTTCAATATGCCGTGTGATCCGGTGGGATCCAGGGGAGGCAGGGAGAAGTCATTGGCTGTGGGGATGACGATAGAACTTGGAGGCAGAGAGGTGTGATGGGCTGGGGGAGTTGGGAGAGGGAAGCATAGGAAAGGGAGTCACAGTAGGAGGCTTTGTCGGGTGGGAGGGTCATGGGCGAGGGAAGCCCCGTCCCTTAGTGGGAGGTGTTTCAGGGGACTATGGAAGAAGGAAGAGGGAAAATGGAACTTAAAAATTTCAGCAAGAATTTCCTCTAAAAGAGAAAAAAAATTACTAATGTCTGTTAGCTGTTATGAAGTTGTAGTATAGTGGTCCGTTCCCTGCCCTCTCACTCTGTACGATTTTCAAATTTTTGCAAAGTCAAACACTAGTAATTGTCATATGTTTCTTTGTTTGTTGGTTTTCTGGTTTTGGAATGCACTTTTCTGCCATTGTTTCATTTTTCCCTTGAAATATTTTTTGTATGAAAATGCATATTTGGGTCAACCAAAACATTTCATGACTTCATGTTGTTTTTTATCATTGTTTCAGTGGAGAACAAAAAAAAGCCTTTTTGGGGGGAATATTAAAACATTCATTTTGAGATTTGCAAATTGAAAGATCAGTTTTGGCGCTAGATTCGCAGGGGAATTACACACCATACACCAAATAGGGATAATGGTGCCTCCTTATACCAACAGACCAGTGATTTTTTTTCAATCAACAATCTGTAAGTGAGGAGGCAATTGATCGACTGCCCCAGTTTGATATCACCATATCTCTTACTGACTGAAACTGCGAAAGCAATTGACCTGCTGTCAAATGGTAAAGAACCTGGAGCAGAAGTGATACCAGCAGAAGTCTACAAGGTCAGAGGCTTGCACATGGCTCTGAAACTGACTGAATTTTTCCAGTCAATGTGGGCTCTAAAACTATACCCCAGGAACAAAAGGCTGCATCTATCGTCCACTTGTACAAGTGGAAAGATAACAGACAGACCTGCAACAACTGTTAGGGCATCTCCTTATCAAGATCCAGCAAAATTCTTGCCAGAATTGCCTTGAACAAGGGCTCCTGCCTGCGTGTCAGTGTGGCTTCAGAAAAAGGTGCGGAACCACAGATATGGTGTCTGCTGCGTCTCAACTTCAGGAGAAATGTCAGGAACAGAACTCCAACCTGTATATGACTTTCTGTAGAGGGGCGGACTCACCCCTGCGGCGCCTCCTGCTGGTCTCTTCTGGGAATTAGCTCGATTTCCAGCCCAGAGCACCCTCTGCAGGCCGGTGATCCGCCTGTCCTTTGGCCCCCGTGTCCTTCCCGGACACTGGTGCCCTTTTATCTGGGGTGCTGCCCCCTGGCAGTACACCCCTCAGTACTAGGGTCTCCCCTCCCCGGGGAACGCCCACCCACTATCCTTACCTTGCCTCCGAATAAGGCCACTGCCAGTCACCAACTAGCCCCCGCTCCCTGGGGCAGACTGCAGTATAGGCCACTCATCTCAGGCAAGGTTAGGTTTGGACCTGCTGCCTGGGCCTACCCCTGGGCTGCCCTCTGCAACCCCCAGTACTCCTTGGCCTCCTACTAGGCCGCAGCCTGGGGCTTTCCAGGCTGGAGCTCCCCAGCTCCTCAGCCTGTCCCCAGCCCTGCTCCACTCAGGTACTCTGTCTCTAGCTCACTGCAGCCAGGCCCTTCTCCCTCTGAAGGCAGAGAGAGATTGCTTGGCCTCTGGCTCATAGCCTTTTTATATAGGGCCAGATGAGGCCTGATTGGGGTGTGGCCCAGCTGCAGCTGCTTCCCAATCAGCCCAGCTTAGCACCTCCCAGCCACAACCCTTCCCCTTGGGCTGTTTTAAGCCCTTCAGGGCAGGAGCGAGGTAACCACCCCGCTACACTTTCATTGACCTGACAAAGCATTGGATGCAGTCAGTCGGGAGGGCCTTTGGAAAATCATGGCAAAATTCAGTTTCCCAGAGAAATTCATTGCAGTGGTTCATCAATTTCATGATGGCTCGTGCTGTGGAAGATGGTGAGTCATCTGAACCATTCCCAGTCACCAAGGGAGTCAAGCAGGGCTGTGTGCTGGCACCAGCGCTCTTCAGTATGATGTTTTCTGCCATATTACAGATGCGTTTGGTGACTGTGACGTCTGGATTGGCATCAGATACCGGACTGATGGGAAACTCTTCAATCTGAGGAAACTACAGGCAAAGCCAAAGGTACAGGAAGTGGCTGTTCATGATCTGTTTGCTGATGACTGTTCCCTGAATGCCAGATTTGAGTCTGACGTGTAGCAAAGTGTGGACTAGTTCTCTTCAGCCTGTGACACTTTTGGTCTCACAATCAACATCAAGAAGAGAAAAGTGATGTCCAGCCTGCTGCACCAGGAAAGCCTGATATAGGGCCTGCTATTACAGTGAATGGCCAAGCCCTCCGGGCAGTGGACAAGTTCAGCTATCTGGGCAGTGCACTGTTGTGTGAAGTTCACATGGATAATTAAACCAACACCAGAATTGACAAAGCAAGTGTAGCCTTTGGGAGCACAGAGACATTAGCCAACAAACAAAACTGAACATCTACAAAGTCATCATGTTGCCAACTCTGAGGTATCCATGCAAAACCTGGACAGTGTACCTGAATTACTTTCACATGGGCTGTCTGAGGAAACTGATGAGGATAAGATGGTAAGACAACGTTCCAGATATTGAGGTTCTCAGATGGGTAGGCACTCCAAGCATGAAATCACAGGGGAGATGGGCAGGCCATGTCACCAGACTGTCAGATGAGTCATTGTCAGAGAAGATCTTTTATGGTGAGTTAAAGGAGAGAAAGTGCTCTCAGGGAGGCCAGAATAAAAGTTTCAAAGATTCCCTCAAATTATCCTTGAGGTGTTTCAACATTGACCCAGAGTTTTGGGAAGATCTCGCTCATGCTCGTTCTACCTGGTGAAGTCTCATGCATTCTGGAGCTACCGTCTATGAGCAGAGGAGAACTGCTGAGGCGGAGCAGAAGTGCCAGCAAGGTAACTCTCGTAAGAGCAGCATGTCCATTGTTAATCTAGTTACTCACAGTGGCATTTCTTGTTCAGTTTGCCATAGACAGTTCAAAGCTCTAATTGACCTGATCAGCCACTCACGTGTTCCCAGAAACCAAACCAACCAGTGATGTCATGGTCATCTCCAAACTCGAAGGACAAACAACAGGAAGCCACCCCGGGGCAGAGCGCGGCACAGGCAGCGGCACTGCGATCAATTCTGCTGCCACCGGCACCGATACAAGACTTGCTACCGCCTAACAAGCTGAATCCAGCACCGGTCAGTGCTCCAACAGTTGACTGCAACCCCAAGGAGGGACCAGCGCAACTCCTGTGTCCTGCTCACATAGCAGTTTCTTCGGCACCACAGTCGCCACTGCTCGACACCGAACACACCCCGAGCTACATAGCATGGTACCATCCTTTATCTCCTGCACCATGCATAGTGGTGAGGAAGGATATGTTCAGGACAACGCTCATCCCCATCAGAGATGAGACCTACATGGAATGGAAAGCCTAAGCCTCATTCCTCCGAGCATTCACTGCCCTGGTATGCACAGCAGTAGCCTTACCCATTACCACCTTACCCCATGCAATGGCCACAATGGGGTCCTTGGCCCACATACCAGATCCCCTATCCTTCCCCAGCAACAGGAGGTTCCAGAGTACATCCATCATTACCACACAGAGAAACCTCTTACCCTCCTGAGACAGAGATAGAAGAGAAGAAATACTATCTCAGGCAGACCCGGATGATTCACCACCTGCCCCTTACTCATCTTCTGCACCAGACAAAGCGGTGACGCCGTCTATCCCTACGACACCAGATGACCTGAAACAGTTCCAAGAACTCTTCAAAAGAGTAGCAAATAGCCAAGAAATTTCCTTACATGAGGTGCAGAAGAAACAACATAGGTTGTTAAAAAACTTACAACCAGCATCATTGACCAAGATTGCCCTCCCCATTGAAGAGGCTATAATAGAGCCTGCGGAGGTAATATGGCAAACAGTGGCATCGGTATCCCCGACTAACAAAAGATCTGACAGAAAATACTTCGTTCCAGCCAAAGACATGGAATTTTTGTTTTCACACCATCAAGCCTGCTTTCTAGTAGTAGAGGCTGCTAATCAGTGTAGCAAACAGCCTCATTTACGCTCCTCACTGCCAGATAAAGAACACAAGAGATTGAACCTCTTTGGGCGGAAAGTTTACTTGTCAGCCACTCTTCTGCTTAGAGTTGCTAACTATTCTGCTCTACTAGCAAATTACGACTACTCTAACTATGGTAAAATACAAGAGCTCGTTGAAGACCTCCCCAAGCATAAACGTCCTCAACTCAACGCCATTATCAACGAGGGTCAGTTAATATCAATGGATCAATGGATGTAGCAGACATAGCTGCCTAAAGAACCACAACAGCTGTGGTTATGAGAAGAACATCATGGTTGCAGACTTTGGGAATTCCAAAAGAACTACAGCTAAAAGTGGAGGACCTCCCCTTCGATAGGGATAAACTATTCTCGTCTCCATACCATGAAGGCCTTCTGAACAATGCTGCATACACTAGGCAAACACCCACCGCCTGACAAACGCCCTCACTTTACACCAAACCAGGTCACGAGACACCTCATTTAACCGTCAACAACCACGATACTTCACTCAGAACAGACCCAAACAACGGGCTCAGAGATGACGAGCTACACAGAACCAGACCTCGTCCACCCGTCCATTTACATCTAAGCCACAATTTTGAGGTCTTGGTCGAGGGTATGCACCACCTCCCATATCTCTAGTGCCAACAGATACCCCATTCCACAGTTTTGGTCACCGCCTACGCCCATTTTACCATGCCTCAGCTGCGATAACCACAGATCAATGGGTTTTGGAGATCATACAATCCGGCTACACCAGTCCTTTCACAGCCATTCCCCCTACCCTCCCTCGTATCCCATCCTTCTTCAGGGACCCCTATCACGA
Organism: Chrysemys picta bellii; assembly: GCF_011386835.1. NCBI lineage: Eukaryota > Metazoa > Chordata > Testudines > Emydidae > Chrysemys > Chrysemys picta. Next base: position 67,326 of record NW_027052876.1, read on the forward strand.
TCACCTTCTACAACAGGAAGTAGACTACCTCCTACTGCTGGGTGCTGTAGAACCAGCACCACATCAATACCAAGGGAGGGGTTCTTATTCCAAATATTTCCTGACAGAGAAGAAAGGAGGGGATGGAGACCAATCTTAGATCTCCGAAAACTCAACAGGTTCGTATGCAACCACAGGTACAAAAATGATCACTCTGGCCACAATAATCCCAGCGCTAGATGGTTTGCAGCCCTTAACCTCCAAGATGCATACTTCCATATTACAATACATCCTGCCCACAGATGGTTCCTGAGGTTCACAGGCGGACCCAATCACTACCAATACAGGGTCTTTCCCTTCGGACTGTCCACTGTTCCCTGCGTAGTCTCAAAAACGCTCGTGGTAGTAGCAGCACATTTATGACACAATGGAGTCATAATCTTTCCCTATTTGGATGATTGCCTTCTCAGAGGTGCAAACCGAGAAGAAACGGCAGGCATGCTGAAGACCACAATAGACCCGGTTCACCAACTAGATCTACAGATGAACGAAAAGAAATCCACCCTGGAACCAACCCAGCAATTGGAGTTTATTGTAGCCGACCTAGACTCCATACAAGCCAAGGCAATATTGCCAAACCACAGTTTCACTGCATTGACCAATCTTATTTACACGGTGATCATCAGACCACAAACTTCAGTGAGGACATGCCTTCAGATTCTGGGACATATGTCAGCTACAACTTTCGTAGTAAAGTATGCCAGACTCCATATACGCTGTCTGCAGCACTGGTTGAACATGGTCTATGCACCCAGCAAACACTATCTCAACAGATGTGTGACACTACCACCAAATATTATCCTCACCCTACAATGGTGGACACAGCCAGGGAATGTATGCTCCGGGATTCCCTTTCAACAAGACACCCCCCGCATCAGTGACTATTACAACAGATGCCTCCCGTGACAGTGCCCCCTATAAGGCTTTATGGAATATGCTTATGAATGTATATATGACATAACTAGAATATGTTTTATGCTACATATGTCATGTAACATATCTCTGTAAAGGTTATGATCGACACAATCTATTAATCCTATTTGTATGCATGTATCATTTTTGTACTTGAAGTTAGGAATATTGGCGGTATACTTGCTTGATTTCTATTGAGAAGGGAATGTGCAAATTAAATGCCCAATCAAGAACCACTTAAGCCAACAACGAACTCGAAGATGCCAATCCACATTGAAGCTTTCCCAGGAATGTGGCTTGTCTGGTAAGAAATTCAGTCATGAATGCACATGTGACTTGCCCATGTGACTCCAAAACTCCATCTTGGAGCTGGATTTTGCATAGGAGAGAGGAAGGGGGTCTCCCCCCACAAGGGAAAGTCTAGTTAAGCCTTTGGGAGACCCCTCAATTTTGTCTTCAGCTGGCTAAAGAGAGAGCCTCTCTACTCCCAAGGATACCTGAAAGAAATTGGAACAAAGGACAGTAACTACAGGGGGTGAGAATGATTGTTGGACCCAGACTAGAAGGAGACTAGTCTGTAAAAGGAAGCTTATTGAAACTGGTGAGGTTTCATCTGTATTCAGATTTCTTAGACATAGACTTGCGTGTTCTATTTTATTTTGCTTGGAAATTGACTTTGTTCTCTCTGTTACTACTTGGAACCACTTAAATCCTACTTTCTGTATTTAATAAAATCACTTTGTACTTATTAATTAACTCAGAGTATGTATTAATACCTGGGGGGCAAACAGCTGTGCATATCTCTCTATCAGTGTTATAGAGGCGAACAATTTATGAGTTTACCCTGTATACGTTTTATACAGGGTAAAATGGATTTATTTGGGGTTTGGACCGCATTGGCACTTTGGCATCTGAGTGGTAAAGACAGGAGCACTTCTGTAAGTTTCTTTCAGTTAAGTCTGCAGCTCTGGGGCAAGTAATTCAGACCCTGGGTCTGTGTTGGAACAGACTGGCATGTCTGGCTCAACAAGACAGGGTGCTGGAGTCCTAAGCTGTCAGGGCAGGAAAGTCTTGGCACATCGGTTGGCAAGTCCTAAGGGAGTTTTCTGTGATCCAATCCGTCACACCTACCTGATGGGTTGGGGTACCCACTTGGGTCATCACAATGTACAAGGCAAGTTGTCTGCGATGGAAAATCACCTACATTTCAATCTCCTGGAACTCTGGACGGTACACAATGGATGCCGACACTTCCTTCCACTCACACATGAACCCTCAATCTCTATTCTCACCGACAATGTGGAGTGCATGTTTTATATCAATCGCCAAGGAGGAGCCAGGTCTCACTCGCTATGTGTAAAAGCCATGAATTTATGGAGCTTCTGCATCCGCAACAATATAAACATCACAGCATCATACCTACCAAGGTGCCAAAACACTACAGCCGACAACCTCAGCAGGCACTTCTCACAGGAACACGAGTGGGAAATCCACAACAGGGTTCTCAACACACTATTCCGAAAATGGGGTCACCCAGTAATCGACCTTTTCGCCTCAGCAACAAATCACAAATGTCCACTATTTTGCTCCAGGGCATGGAATGCCTTCCTCATCCCATGGAATGTGTCACTCATGTATGTCTTCCCACCGTTACCACTGATCCCATGGGTCATCCGCAAGATACGACTCGACACCGCATACATCATTCTCATTGTCCCCACATGGCCCAGACAGACTTGGTTTCCGTACCTCTCACGTCTAGCAGTCTGTGCCCCACAACTGCTGCCTTTCCAGATGGACTTCCTGTCCCAGAACAAGGGCCTGACGCTCCATCCAGACCCAGCGAAACTCCATCTCAAAGCGTGGCTCCTCTTTGGTTCCAACATGGGGAATTGAACTGTTCGGAGAAAGTAAAATAGGTAAAAAAAAGTTGCCTCACCACTAACAATACTTACTGCCACAAGTGAAGAAGATTCTCCCTTTGGTGTCACCAATGACAGCTGGATGCAACCAAGGCGCTTCTATCGATGATCCTAGGCTACCTACTAGAAATGAAGGAAACGGGGTTAGCCATAAGCTCTATTAAAGTACACCTCGCTGCCATTACGGCCCTCCATGAACAGAGAGAAGGGGCTTCAATATTCATTCACCCGATTACACGGTGCTTTCTAGCAGGTATACAGAACATGTACCCAGAAGTACACCAACCTGCACCACCATGGGCTCTCAATCTTGTGTTCAAATGTTTCACAAGACCACCCTTTGAGCCTCTAACAACCTACTCGCTCCTTCACGTGTCACTGAAGGTCGTATTACTAGTGGCAATCACGTCTGCCAGACGTGTCAGCAAAATAGGAGCATTGATGACTGAATGACTGTACACTGTATTTACCAAAGACAAAATCATGTCATGTCCTCACCCAAAATTCTTGCCCAAAGTGGCTACAAATGTTCATATTACCCAAACCATACACTTACCTGCCTTCCAGCCCAAGCCACATAATGACTCCCGAGAAGCAACATTGCACATGCTGGATGTCAGACTGGCTGTAGCCTTCTACTTGGACAGAACTAAACCATTTCGCAAGTCACCAAGACTATTCGTCTCTACAGCAGAGTGCTCCAAGGGCTCTACAATATCGACGCAGAGACTGTCTAAAATGGGTCTCTACCTGTATTCAAACTTGCTACCACCTGCATCACAAAGAACCCACCGTGGGCATCAGATCCCACTCAACGCGAGCCACGGTGACATCGATTGCACTCTTGAACAATGTCCCCTTAATAGATGTTTGTAGAGCTGCAACCTGGACATTGGAGCTCACTTTTGTAAAGCATTATGCTATCACCCAAGGCCTAGTCTCAGACTCTATTGTTGGCCTTACAATGCTCTCATAACACACTTATACATAACTCCTAACCCCTACCACCCTGGAGGGGTACTGCTTTACAAGCACCTTGAGTGGCGCACCCACAGGGACACCACTCGATGAAGAAGAAGAAGTTACTCACCATGTGCAAGAACTATGGTTCTTTGAGTTGTGTGTCCCTGTGGGTATTCCACTACCCACTCTCCTCTCATCTACTTCCAGTAGAGAAGGAACTGAGGGGACAGTCAGGGGGGCGCACGCTATAGGAGGTGCCAGTGGCTGCCCTTCCCCCTACCCAGTACTGCTGCGAGAAATCTCTGATCTCCAGCGCACAGACGCACCGACACCTAGAGTGGAGCACCCACAGGGACACACATCTCGAAGAACCATCGTTACTGCACAAGATGAGTAATTTCTTCTTACACTAAATCGATATCATCACACAGTAAAAATCACAGTACACTGGCCAAAACACAGTATTCACAAGGCCTCTCATTTTCAGTTTTTATTTTAAAATGTCCTGGGAATTTATTTAATGTAAAAGTGGGTGAAAATTGGTGCAAAAAAAATAACTTCACAGTTTCCTGGGGCAATAATGGGGGCCGGGAGGACAGAAGAAAAGTCAGAGTATTGAAAGTAAAAACAGTTTAATGCTTTAATGTATTTAATAACTGTATTTAGCTGATAGCTGAAAATACAGTCCAGCTTGAGAGAATGCTTAAAGAACTGACTGCGAAAAGTAGTCAAATAGGATTAAAAATGAACCAGTCAAAAACAAAATATATGAGATCAGATGTTCTGCCAAGAACCCAAATTACTCAGGGAGAAGAGCAGATCCAAGAGGCTGACAAATACGTTTATTTGGGCCAGGAAGTCAAGATGCGCCACGATCAGAAAGGCAAACTGTCGCGCAGGAAAAAAAGCTGGATGGTGCACATTCAACGACATCAGGGACATCTTCCAAGGAAAGATCAGCAAAACAACTCGTGCAAATCTTTTTAACTTGACCATGCTTCCAGCGATGCTATATGGCAGCAAAACACGGTCGCTGATGAAGACTGAAAAATATCAACTGTCTGTCACACAGAGGGCAATGGAATGAACATTTTTGGGCATTTCGCTCCGCAATCGCATCCCCAATGAAATAATTAGGCAGCAGTCTGGAGTCTGAGATGTTGTCAAAAGCAAGCTCCACAAAATGCGGTGGGCGGGACATGTGGCCTGACTCAGTGACAACAGATGGACCGCAGCTATATCTGAGTGGCATCCGCGAGAACTGAAACAGCCATGCGATTGGCCTCCGGTGGGATGATTTCTTAACAAGGACCTATGGACAAACATGGCGAAGGATGGCCAGAGCAAGAGAAGATTAGAAGATGTGTTGTGATCGGCTCAGTCTTAAAGCAACTAGTATGTACAAGTATGCAAGTGGAACCCTTCTGCCAGTCAATACAACACAAAACTGGTTTGAGCCTCCACCCAGTGACCTGGGCACCTCTAGAGGAAATACTGCCCCTCTCACAAACAGAGTCTGAGTGTAGCAGAGAAACTTTTAATGAAGGAGGGAAGTAACTCAGCATTAATTTGGGAAAATGGAGGGTTCATAACATAAACCATGAGCAAAAGACCCACCTACAAATAAGTTGGGCTGTGTCCTTCTCCCTCAGGTTCTTAAGTCCAGCAACCCAAAAGTCCCTTTCACGTGTCCGTCCCTTTTCTGCACACCACACTACCCGCCGGCTCAGCGGGTAGCAATCGATGTATCGGGGATTGATTTATCGTGTGTAGTATAGACATGATAAATTGATCCCTGATTGTTCTCCCGTCGACTGCTGAACTCCAGCTTGGCGAGAGGCGGAAGCAAAGTCGACGGGGGAGCCGCGGCCATCGATCCCGCGCCGCAAGGACGCGAAGTAATTCTAAGTTGATCTAGGATATGTCGACTTCAGCTACACTATTCTCGTAGCTGAAGTTCCGTATCTTAGATCGACCCCCCGTCCCCCAATGTGGACCAGGCCTTACAGTGCAGACCCAGAGTCCAGAGGTGCATCTGCAGAATTCACCTCCCACCCTGGGTGGAGGGTGCGGGTAAAAGAGGCACATTACTCGCTCTGTTGCCCGAGCACTTGCGTGCCGCTCCTCTTTGCCAGCTGCATTGACAGCCGATTGGTGCCCCGCTCTTCTTCGTCACTGCGCCTCACCTCCGGGCTCTGCCAATTGCCACCTCGCCAGCTGACTGTCAGTCACCTTCTACTGCCACCTGCCTCTCATGCTGTGACGTCTGCAGGTCAGTCTCTTAGTGATTTTCAGCTCTGGGCACAAACACGGTCCCACCACAAGCAATTTTAGCTCTCAGTGATTTTTAGCTCTTAGCAGGGTGGGCAGAGACACTGCCCAACCACAACTGATTTCAGCTCCAACTGAGATTTTAAAATAACGAAGGGGCTCCTAATGAAGTCTATTTAGCTCTCTCTTTGAACAGTGGGGAGGAACAGGTTAAACCAGACCAGAGACCCTTAAGAAGACTCCACACTTCCTGATTGGTACATCTGTCCCCCCTTACTTTCATAGGCCTCTGGCATTCCAGGCCCTGGCTTAACAAGCTGGTCAGCTGATGGTGACCCCCCTCATTTGGGACAGGTTAAGCACAGTTCTGCTCCCCGTTGTTCCTACAATAATGACATCATTGAAACAATATTTCACTACTCCTTCATTCAGTACTAGAGTGATTTGTAACCCAGCACCAGCCAAAGTTGATTTATTTGAGCAACACAGCTCCATCTGCTGTATATCTAGGCAGAGTAGGGGCATGGCTACACTCGAAACTCCAAGGCGCCGCTGCAGGAGCGCTCCCAGGGCAGCGCTTTGAAGTGCGAGTGTGGTCGCGGCGCCAGCACTGGGAGAGAGCTCTCCCACCGCTGCAGGTACTCCACCTCCCCAAGGGGATTAGCTTACAGCGCTGGGAGCGCGGCTCCCAGTGATGGGGCACTGTTTACACTGGCATTTTACAGCGCTGTAACTTGCTGCACTCCGGGGGGTGTTTTTTCACACCCCTGAGCGAGAAAGTTGCAGCGCTGTAAAGCGCCAGTGTAGCCATAGCCTAGGTGTGTTCATGTAAACAGTTTTTTCCTGAACTCTCTCCCACTCCCAGCTAGCTGTCGGGAATTCATTCAGACCCTGCTTACATATGTGGATGCGTGTGTGTGTGTAGATCTTCCACTACATTGCCTTATTTTAACAGACAGCATCACCTTTCCATTTAGGCTAATTTGTTATTGACATGAACACATTTATCTAATATAATGTATTGGCTGTTCTTAACATAATCTGTATTTTCATATACTGGAGAGGTCCAAAAATTGGATGAAAATAGTAAAAACTGAATAACAGCTTTTGTCAAACCCAGGCAATTAAAAAAAATTTGAAAAACTAAAACCGAAGGGCCTTAAGTATTCATAGATTATTACAGGAAGCTCCAAGTGCTTCACACACCTTCAGTCTGGAGAGTCACTACAGCAGCCTAATGAGGCCAGGAGGACTAGATAATGAGGTGAAAGCTGAAGAATAAAAGCCCATCTTTGGAGATACTGGATTACAGCTGCCCTCATCTCAGAGCTTCGCGCCTTCAGCGTTAGCCTCCAAGAGATTCAGTAGCTTGTGTCAGTTCTCTGAGGGACTGGCAGTTGAGCCAGTTCTCTGGGCTAGGGCCCTGTCTCTACACTCTTTGTTTGGGATGCCTCTGAGTTCTGGCCAGGAGTGAATCTGCATTAGCCTATTGACCATGGAGTTACTCAAGGCATCCAGACAATATTTGCACAGCTACACTCTGTTCAGAAGAGAATGAATCCCTCCCTCTTCCCATATGAAGGGGTGGTCCATCATTCAGTCTGTTTCAGAGCACTCCCCTGTCTAGACTGTGACTGTTCCCAGTCCATCTCCTGTAACTCACATTTCCAGGTGTCTGTCATCCCGTGTGGGGATCCAGGAATGATACGCACCCTGGGCCCCAATGACATTTATTGCCTGTTAAAGGCTCTCTGCACTAGGGCCCTTGAAGGCCTTTCCATGAACTGTGAGACAACTGGCCAGTCTCTCCCAGTCTAGGCCAAGCATTTCCCCACTTGTCTAACAGTTTTCAACACCACCAAACCCAGGTCAGATCCAATCTCCTTTTGTGGTAGGGGCAAAACATCCTTCAAGTTTATTCCTTTGGCTCTGGATGAACGTCGGTTCTTCTCAGGGGAGGAGGTTGGCGTTTGGTGAAAGCAGCGGCGTGTGTCTTACATACTGTGAGGATGTTCCTTACTGCAGTATTTATAACATACCCACATGTGTCCCCAGCTGGGACAGGATTGTACCAGCTGGGAAAAGGTTGGGACTGGCAGGTGGCGTCACTGTCACGATTTTCTAAGTATTCTCCATCAATTTCCCGTTTGTTCAATGTGCCACATCTCAGTCCCTCACCTGCTCTCATATATTCATTGCTCTGTCACATTCCTGATGTGGGTGTTTACCGAGGACTGTGATTGCTGGTTCAGGATTTGCGGATAGTGTAGGCAGATATCTGTTTATCATCATAAATGAGACACAGCTATTCTGGGGGACCAGTAGCGATTCTGCCCCTGTGAGGATGGCAATAGGAACTGGGAATATGGCAGCACCTCACAGCTCCTCCACCTAACTGCCCTTGTCTCTGTGCCTTACTGAGCTCCAGATCAGTGCTCCCATTCATAACATCCCATGGACCCTGGCGGTGCCTGAGTAGCACCATTGAGCTGGGAGATACTTGATGCTGGTTGGCAGAGGTGGAGGGAGGGTAAAGTAATGCAATCTCCCTGAGGGACCACTGAGGGCAGGGATTGAAGGGGGCACCGTTAAGTTTGTCTGTCTGTGTTGGGGGCAGGGGTCCTCTTGACAGCACAGCAGAAAATGCTGAATGTAGAGTGCTGAGAATTAAACTCTCCCATTTGGGAAGGGCATGAGGGCCCCCCCCCCCCAAAATCCTGCCTCCCTACTTCAGCATTGGTGTGAGGGTGAAAGGGGTTTGAAGTACGGCAGAGCATATGCTGTGGCAGGTCTTACCAAGCTGAGATGGTGTTGAGCTAGCCTCCAGGGTAGTAGGTAGTCTGACCATACCTCTATTAAGCTAGGGCAACCTGGCCAAAGTGGAGGGGGTACCGCAGCTACAGGACACAAGGGTTGGCACCCCGAATGCACTGCTGCAAGATTCTCCTGCCAAACAAGCCACACAATGCAGAATAAACTGGAAAACAGCTCAGACTCATGTGTCAGCCTGACCTGGGATAACACAGGACGAAAAACAGAGGCTAGTCTAACTATTTGTTGCAAGTCACAACACAAGAACACTGTCATCCGATTCATATATCGATATTTACATTGAAGTCAGAAAATCAATAAAAGCCGAGGTCATAGGGTTATGTGAAACAAGAATAAAAGACATGCATCTGATGAAGTGGGCATTCACCCACAAAAGCTTATGCTCCACTACATCTGTTAGTCTTTAAGGTGCCACAGGACTCTTTGTTGCTTTTTACAGATCCAGACTAACACGGCTACCCCTCTGACACAAGAATAAAAGACCTCATTGCACAATGGAAAAGCTGAGAGCAAGTATTCCTAGGAAGATCACTTGACAATAGAGCAAGGATTGGCGGTGTAGGAGTCATTGTCAGGAAAGAAACAGTTCCAAGGATAGTTAGCGGCAACATTGTGTCACCCCAAATAGCAGGTCTCACGCTTCAGATAAAATGAAGGAGAACGATTCAAATTATTCAGGTGTATGCTCCCACGCAGCAAGAGGAAGATGAAGAAATGGACCATATCTACGAAGAGCTGGAGGAGGTAATGCAGAAAAGATCCACCTACACAATTATCCAAGGGGACTTCAATGCAATAGTAAGTGGAAAAAAGATTGAAAAAGAAAAGTATGTGAGAAAATTCAGTAAAGGTGTAAGAAATGATTGTCTGGTTGCATTCGGAGAGGCAAACCATCTCCACATAATGAACACAATATTTGAAAAAGAACCTTGTCGGCAGTGGACAAGGAAACATCTGGATGGAGTCGCACTGAATCAGATTGATTATATAAAGACGGATACCAGAAGAATCTTTAATGATGTAGTGACAATACGAGAACGAATCATTTTCACAGGATCAGCCCGCTCAAAATATGTTCCGCTCAAAATATGTGTTGACAATGTCTATGAAGTTGAGAGATAGCCAGAAACTGAAGCAAAAATGGCACTTCAACGAAGAGGCATTTGTACAGGAAGTGAGTGAAATGAACCTTGAGTATAAAGGTCAACAAGGACATCGATGAGGCCTCTGAATAGTTTATCTCACAGCTAATCTCAGCAGCTAAGAAGGGAAAAGCATTGAAAATGTTGGGATGCAAGCAGAGGATCAGTGAGGAAATTGTGAATCTGATGGCAAGGACGGTGCGCATGAAATTAGAAGGAAAAATGGGCAAAGAATACAGAACACTGTGCAAAGGAATTTGTGTGAAGATCAAAGAAGACTACAAAGACTTTAGAAAAGAGAAATTCATAGAGGCGGCTGAAAAGAGTGAGTCTGAAGAAGGTAGAAAGAGATGTTAGACTGAAACGGATAATCCCAGAAGCGCTGTTGTATAGCACATGATTGGATTTTTGGTGTCCTAAGAGATTTGTGCACATGTTTAATTAACTGGTGGCAACAGCTAATTTCCTTTGTTTTCTTTCTCAGCTCTTCCCCAAAGGGGGCGGAGGTGAAAGGGCTTGAGGGTACCTCACCAGAAGGAATTCCCAAGGGTGTCTTCTTGGGTTCCATTTGGTTGATGGCAGTGTTTACCAAGCCAAGGTCAGAGAGAAACTGTAACCTTGGGAGTTTAGAAGCCTGGAGTGGCCAGTATTAACTTTTAAAATCCTTGCGGGCCCCCACCCTCTGCACTCAAAGTGCCGGAATGGGGAATCAGCCTTGACAAGGCAATATCAGGTTGCGCGTGCAAACCATCCCCCAAGTATATCTGCTTCTGATCTACCACAGTAGCTTGTATCTTTTTATTAGTCAGTTTGTTAGGTATTTGTTCTCCATTTGATAGAAAATAAAGGTATATATATTGTGATACAGCATGGCCAGATGGCAGCAGGAGAGTGATAGATGGGCTATATGGAAGCCCCAGGATGTTGAGAACCATATTTCCTGTAGAGGGAAGAGACGCTGCTACATTTTAATTAGTGCACCTGAAGCCAATTAGACCAATTAGAGCACCTGAAGCCAGTCACCTGATAAAAACCCCCCTGCTTCAATCAGACAGTTGGAGGAACTGAAGCAGAGTGCTTTGTTGTTGGAGCAGAGAGCAGTTTGAAGGAGAGCAGTTTGGAGGGAAGCAGAGGAGAGTTTGGAAAAGTGCAGTGGCGGGCCAGAAGCCCAAGACCCTTGGTAAAGGGAAACCCAGCTTGTACCGAGCAGAGGAACTCCACAGACACAAGGGGTTGGGAGAAACTTAGCCCAAGCAGAGAGAGGGCAGGAAGCTCCACAAGCTGAAGGGCCAGAGAGGAAAGTAGCCCAGGGGAAGGAATCACTAGTTCAAGTGGTTTGCCACTATACCAAGGGCCCCTGGGCTGGGACCCGGAGTAGAGGTCGGGCTGGGGTCCCTCCCTCTCCACTCCCTTTTCTGGGATACTAGTGGGACAGTTAATACCCCAGATCAGGGGCGAGAAATGGCGCCCTGAACACCCTCACAAGAAGAGAAAGTGCGGGATCCATCACAGACTCCCCTGTAAGGGGCATGTCCGCTTCATTCAGCTCAAATGCTGCCTCTCTTGTAAAGATGCCTGGGTGAATCATACATGCTGCAGAAGTGCAATGTATGCCTAGGCCTGAACTATAGGGCTGGGAAGAACCAGGCAGTCAAACTTTGACACCTTATGATGGAGAATTCCCTCCAGCCTGCTCCTGAGTCAGGTCAGGAAACCCCTGGACGTCAGTTACCAGGGGCAAATAGGGCCCTTCCACCTCAGCTCAGCATTCTTCTGGGAAGGAGAAATTCTCAGAGCCTTCCTCTGAAGTCTCCCAGAAGAGCAAATCTAGTGCCCTTCCCAGGGGTTCCTCCACAAAAAGAATTCACTCCAGCCAGATCTACAGCCTCTGAGAGGTTTTCCTCAAGGTGGAAGAGGCTCCTCCAATATGGTGGACATGGGAAAATGCCACGATTCTAAGTCCAACCAGAGCTCTGGGAAGACCCTGGTAGCACCAAACAAGAAGGAGCAGTACTGTCATCTCAGACTCCACTCTCAATATCCTTACCAACTGCTGAGGTACCATGAAAGCCTTCAACCTCATCTGCACCAGCCCCGTGGCACCCCAGGACTCCATTGCCATCAGAAAAGGACAGACACCTCTCGGTACCACAAAAGCTCTCGGTACCTCAGGACGTCAGACTACAAAAGGAATTGGTGATGAGTGCTGAACCTCAGTCTCTGTTGGTAGCAGCCACAGAGCACCTTTCGGTATCGAGAATCCCCCATCTCCAGATCCCTTTGCCTCCCCGGTGCCATTGTCCCGCCAGTCCCATTCTCTGGGAGCTGCTCCAGATGACCTTCCCTCTACCTCCTCTCTTTTTGTGCAAGGTTCTCCAAAGCATCCTCACACACACACACCCCTTTCCCGAAGGGGTAGGGGAGATGTTTTGGGACCTCATCGATCCTGGTGGGAGCAGCTCCGGATGCTACCCCCTTCCCAGTAATGGCCTCAAGGGACATATTAGAATCCCTATACTGCCTATTGTCAGCAGTTCTCTAGGTCCCAGCCCCATCCCATTGGGATGACAGGGAGACCCAAACTTCCCCTCCCCAGCAGCAAGAGGAAACATTTCAGGAACAGCAGTCCAGGGCAGACAAAGAAGCCACATCTCAGACCTCCTTCCCAGATGAGGCCCTGATGCCTTTCTGCTAGTTCATGATTTTTGCCAGTTCCAGGACCACATTAAGCCAGTGCCAGAATCTGCAGATACCACTGGAAGAACTTGGAGAACTCCAACACAAGCTGCTGGATATTCTGCACTCTGTGACGCCATCAGGAGTCACCTTTCCCATTAATGAGGCTCTATGGGAACCCACTAGAACCATCTGGCAAATCCCAGCTACGGTGACACCCACTTGTAGGAGGGCTAACAAATAATACTATGTCCCCTCCAAGGACTCTGAATTGCTGTTTTCCAACCTCTCTTTGTTGATGTGGTGAACACCATTACAAATCCACCCCATATGACAGAGACCAAAAGCATCTGGACCCCACTAGGCTGGAAGGCCTATTCATCAGCTATGCTGCAATTCCTCTATGCAAATTACCCAGCATTTATGGCCAAATACTTTACCAACTATACATAATTTGAGTCATTTATTGAATGCCTTCACTCGGATCAAAGAGAACAATTCCAGGCAATTGTTGCTGAGGGTCAGTTGTTGGCAAGAATGTCTTTGCAGGCAGCTCTTGATGATACAGACACTGCATCTCTGTGGTGGCAGTTCTGTGCCGGGCTTCCTGCTGATATTGTCTGGCTTCCCCAGGGAAATTCAGAATACAGTTGAGGCTCTTCAATTTGGCAGATGAAAGTTGTTTGCAGAGAACACTGACAAGTCATTAAATCCCCTTAAAGATTCCAGGACCATATTATGCACTTTGGGCATCTACACTCCTGCAAACAAACAGAGATTCAGTGGATCACCAATGGCTCAAAAATCCCTTTCATACTTATACCTCCGCTCACAGAGTCAGCGAGATTGGTGCATTCATGGCAGCCCCTCCCCACACCCCCTTTCAATGTTTCACAAGGAGAAGGTCTCCTTCCGACTGCATCCCAGCTTTCTTCCTAACGTGACTTCCAATTTTCACCTGAATCAGACCATATAGCTGCCAGTTTTCTTCCCAAAACCACATACTTCCCACCAGGAGACAGTTCTGCACACTCCAGATGTCAGGAGGGCAGAAGCCTTCTACCTCGACAGAACTAAACCATTTCACAAATCCAATAGACTATTCATTTTGATTGCAGATAGATTTAAGGGATTTGTCATTTCCATCCAGAGACTTTTGAATCACAACTTGATACCAAGCTGTCGCCATTACACTCCCTATCAGTATTTTGGCACATTCAACCAGATCACAGTCTACATCTATAGATCTACTTTAAAATGTGCCCATTTCAGACAGCTGCAGGACCGATATGTGGTCTTCAGTAGATATTTTCGCTAGACACTATGCATTAGTCGATGTCTCCAGGTCTGATGCTGCAGTCAGCAACGCAATTTTCTCTTCTGTTCTGGACTCCATTCCAAAGCTTCTTCCTCCTACTGGGGATACTGCTCAGAAATCACCCTGAGCGGTAGTAGGGATAGGACTTGAAGAAGAAAAAGGGGTTACTCCCCCTGTGTAGTAACTGTAGTTCTTTGAGATGTGTCCCCCTCTGGATGCCCCACTACCCGTCCGCCTCCCCTCTGCTTCAGAGTTTCTGCTCAGACTTGGTGGTGCAGAAGGAACTCAGCGGACTGTTTGGCCATGCAGCCTGATATGGCCTAGACCAGGGGTTCTCAAACTGGGGTCAGGACCCCTCAGGGAGTCGCGAGGTTATTACATGGGAGGTCGTGAGCTGTCAACCTCCACCCCAAATCCCGGTTTGCCTCCAGCATTTATAATGGTTAATTTAAAAAAAATAAATTTTAATTTATAGGGGAGGGGGTCGCACTCAGAAGCTTGCTATGTGAAAGGGGTCACCAGTACAAAAGTTTGAGAGCCACTGGCCTAGATGCAGGGCACAAGGGGCACACGCAGGCCCAGTGTGGTGCACCCCTAGGGACACACCCTCTAGAAGAACTACAGTTACTGCACAGGAGAGTAACCCCTTCTTTTGGTTTCGTGGGTTTCCTTAAAGCTGATTTGACTTGTGATGTGCTGCCACTTTGCTTTAATCTGATTCACATGCAGCAGTTCACAGAGAAAATCAAGTTCACCCAGGGCTCCATGTCTAAACTCTAAGCACAAGATTATGATATTGTGCTGCCATTACAAAATGAGATTAGGCCCAGCTCCACAAAGGGACGTTGGCCCGACGGTCTGAATACACAACAGGAGTTAGGCACAGTGATGCTGAGCGTCACAACACTTCACTTCTAGGCACCTAGAAAAATCACTGGGATTCACAAAGCCTGAGTTAGGCGCCTGAGCTCCTGCACAACAAATGGGGGAGAGACTGACGCCTTAGACTGTGAGTCACAAAACCCTGCAGAAGGCAGGTGTGACATACCCAGGGGACAATCTAGACTAGTGCGTAGCTGTGTCACCCTTTCCCCCTAACCTGGGGTTCCCTTTTCACTGCTTTGCTGCTGTACGCACCAGTCAGGACTGCACACAAACAGCCTCCAGCATGCAAGTCCCTCCCAGCTACGTCTGTGTGTGTGCAGCAGCCAGCCAGTAGGGTTGCCAGGCAGCCAGTTTTCCACCAGAACGCCTGGTCGAAAAGGGACCCTGGTGGCTCTGGTGGACTGTTAAAAGTCCAGTCGGCGGTGCAGCAGGGGCTTGGGACTAAGGCAGGCTCCTTGCCTGCCCCAGCGCCACGTGGCTCCTAGAAGTGGCCACTAAGTCCCTGTGGCCCCTAAGTGCTCCAATGTGTAGAGGGTACAGTGACCAATGTGTAGAGCTGCAGGACCACCCATGTGCCCAGAGGCTGCAGGGTCTTGGCAGCTGCTTCCTCGCAGCTGCAGTAACTGCAGCTGGAACCCCGCACCCCTCATCCCTGGCCCCACCCCAGAGCCTGCACCCCCCAGGCCAGAGTCCTCGCCTCCCCCTCCAATCCTCTGCCCCAGCCCGGTGAAAGTGAATGAGGGTGAAGAAGAGTGAGCAACGATTGGAGAGGGGCATGAAGCAAGCAGAGGCGGGGCCTCGGAGAAGGAGCAGGGCATAGGCGGGGCCTCGAAGAAGAGAGAGGACAGGGCAGAGGTGTTCTGTTTTGTGTGATTAGAAATTTGGCAATCCTACCAGCCAGCCACACCTTGGTTATATTTCAGGGTGTTCCCCCAGCAATATCTGTCCTGTAATGCCAAGCCCTCTCTGCACAAGACAAATTCATAAAAAGTCCATATTTCTTTAAAAGAAATAATATGCACAATTTGTTACACCAAATTGAGTTTCCCAGACACTTCAATTTAATCACACTCGATTAGATATAACAATTAAACAAGTTTATTAACTACAAAGAGAGTGATTTTAAGTGAATACAAGTAAGGAGGCATAAACGTCCAAAATGGTTAGAAGAAAAATGACGATAAAACACAATTGGCGCCTAACTTAACAAATTGTGTTACATTCAAAGCAAAGCTCTCAACAGTCTTACTGGCCAAATTTCATCCAGGATCTAGTCTTCTGTTTAATGGCTGCTTCCTTTGTCCCTTCTCTTACCGTGCATAGAGTAGGGTTACCATACGTCTGGATTTTCCCGGACATGTCCGGCTTTTTGGGCTCCAAATCCCCGTCCGGGGGGAAATCCCCAAAAGCCGGACATGTCCGGGAAAATCGGGACATGCGGGCCGGCGGCCGGCGGTCAGCGGTGCCGGGCCGGGGGCTCGGGAGCCAGCGGTGCCGGGCCGGGGGCTCGGGGGCCGGTGGCTCGGGGGACGGAGGTCGGCCGGGCCGGGCCGGGGGTTTGGGGGACGGAGGTCGGCCGGGCCGGGCCGGGGGCTCGGGGGCCGGCGGTCGGCGAGGCTGGGCCGGGGGTGCTCGGCCGGGGGCCGGCAGTGCTGGGCGGGCCGGAGGTGCTCGGCCGGGGGCCGGCAGTGCTGGGCGGGCCGGAGGTGCTCGGCCGGGGGCCGGGCCGGGGACTGGCAGTGCTGGGCGGGCCGACCCTAGGGTTACCATATTTTGAGCCTCCAAAAGGAGGACACTCCACGGGGCCCCGCCCATGCCCCCCCGCCCCAACTCTGCCCCTTCCCCAAAGTCCCCGCCCCAACTCCGCCCCCTCCCCTGCTTCCCACGAATATTTGATTCGCGGGAAGCCTGAAGCAGGTAAGGAGGGTGTGGGGGGAGGAGGCGCGTCTCCAGCCTGGGTCGGCTAGGGTTACCATTCGTCCGGATTTACCCGGACATGTCCTCCTTTTTGTGCTAAAAATAGCGTCCGGGGGGAATTTGTAAATCACTCAAAATGTCCGGGATTTCCCCCCCCCCCGGCAGAGCAGAGCGAGCGGCTGGGAGGGCTGCAGAAAAGTCACGGGCTGGACTCCGGAGCAGCTGTAGAGGAGCTCCTCCTCCTCCCTCCCTCCCTGCATTCTGAGCCGGCAGCTCCTCCCCGGCAGCCCCGCGCCCGGCTCCAGCAGCACTGTGCAGGGCCAGGGACCGTGTTGTGCTGGGGAGCGCAGCCACATCTCCGGCTCGCGCAGAGCCCAACACCCTGTTCTGAGCAGCAGGGTAAGGGGGCCAGGGGGGCAGGAGAAGGGGCAGGGAGGTTCTGGAGGGGGCAGTCAAGAAACGGGGGGGGTCGGGAGTTCAGGGGGGGGCTTTTTGGGGGGAGTGGAGAAAGTTTTGGGCAGTCAGGGTACAGGTAGGGGGTAGGGTCCTGGGGGGCAGTTGGGGGGGGTCTTAGGAAGGAGCAGTTAGGGGATAAGGAACAGGGAGGCTTAGGTAGGAGGTGGGGTTCTGGAGGGCAGTTAGGAGCAGGGGTCCCAGGAGGAGGCAGTCAGGGGACAAGGAGCGGGAGGGGTGGGGGGTTGGGAGTTCTGGGGGGGAGCTGTCAGGGAGCAGGAGTGGGGAGAGGGATCGGAGCAGTCAGGGGACAGGGAACAGAGGGGTTTAGATGGGTTGGGAGTTCTGGGGGGGGGGCTGTCAGGGGGTGGGGAGTGGTTGGATGGGGCGTGGGAGTCCCAGGGGTCTGTCTGGGGGTGGGGGTGTGGATAAGGGTTGGGGCAGTCAGGGGACAAGAGGCAGGGAGGCTTAGATAGGGGGTGGAGTCCTGGGGGGCAGTTAGGGGCAGGGGTCCCAGGAGGGGGCAGTCAGGGGACAAGGAACGGGGGGAGGGTTGGGGGTTCTGGGGGGTGGGAAGTGGGAGGGGCAGGGGCGGGGCTCCTCCCGTCCTCTGTTTTGCTTGCTGAAATATGGTAACCCTAGCTAAGCAGAACTCAAGTTTTACTATATAGTCTGCAGTCAATCAGGAAGTAAGGGGGGAATGGGAACAGAGACTGTGGGTGGGGGAATTGGGATCATGTTTTGCTAAGGGCAGGAATGGGAACAGGGAATGGGAACAGGAACAGGGACACAGGCAAGGCTCTGTGGTGTCAGAGCTGGGAAGGGGGACACTAGGGTACGTCTTCACTACGCGCCGTATCGGCGGGTAGCAATCGATTTATCTGGGATCGATATATCGATCCCCGAACGTGCACACCGTCGACTCCGGAACTCCACCAGAGTGAGCGGCGGTAGTGCAGTTGACGGGGGAGCCACGGCCACCGATCCCGCGCTGTCTGGACCCCAGGTAATTCGATCCAAGATACTTCGACTTCAGCTATGCTATTCACGTAGCTGAAGTTGCGTATCTTGGATTGAGAAGGAAACTGGAATCATGCTTCCTGGAAGTTCATCGAATTGTTTGCACCATCGGACTTTGGGTATTGTTACTCTCTGTTCATGCGAGAAGGACCAGGGAAGTGAGAGGGTGAAGGAATAAGCCCCCTAACAATGTTCCCTCAGTTATTGCCAGGCATGAATGTACATTAGCCTACTCAGTTTTGAATTACACAGAGCATCAGCATCCCTCCCTCCCCCTTTTCCAGTACGATGTCCATCATTCACTTGGTGAGGAAAGCTTCCTTGTCCATCGTGATTACCCCGCATTGCCTCCCCGTAACTCACATTTCCAGGTGTGTGGGGAACCATGTTTGGCCTGCTGGGTGCACAGCTCGGCCCCAGTTACATTTGTCTGCCTATTGACTGATCTTCCTTCAGTGGCTCCCGAAGGCCTCTCGATGAAGTGTCAGACAAATGTCTGCTCTATTTCTATCAGTGTCATAGCTTTCAACAACACTGAATCCGATAAGATACAATGTCTTGGCAGATGGTATCCAAGCCATCAGAGTGTTCTTCTCCTTAAAGTATTGAGTCAGGGTAAATGGTGATTCTGAATTGCTTTATATGGCGTATTCTGTATTATTGATTCTATCTAAATAATCTTCATTCCTGGGGAGTGAAGATTCTTGGTAATCAGAATGCAGGTCAAGATAAAACCCATACAGTTTATCTGATTTTTATTTATCTTGCCTCTTGTTAGGTGTTGAGGTTGGGGGTTCTGTCGAAAGCAGCTGTGTGTGTTACATACTGTGAGAATGTTCTTGACTTGTAATATTTATAACATACCCATACGTGTTCATATTAGGGGTCAGGAATGTACCAGCTGGGGGAAGGATAGGATTGGAAATTTAGTTGAAATTTCAGATATTTAGTGGTTTGGTTTGGTTTAATATTTATATAACACATTCGTCTAGTGTGTGTTTTTTCTAATATTAAACCTGACACAAAGTTAACAGAGTTGTCAGTTTGAGATGCTTTGAAGGGAAGGATTTTCATGGGAACAAGGGACACTTCGGTACCCAACTCCCACTATTTAAATTTGAGAAGGCTCTGAATAGAGATTGACTGAAACATATTTTTAAGGACTTTATTTGAGTGTTAGAGTAGAAGCTCCCAGGTAATTTACTGTCTATTCATTTCTGCTTGTTTGTTTGTACTGCGATCCTGCCCAAATTTTGTAAATCTCATTAATTCCTAATATAGACTGAAAGTGCATACTATTCAGAGTGTCTATGTTCAGGGGAGTTCTCATCGCTCACTTTCTCCTTGTTTCAGGGAGGAGCAGAGCCACAAGACACCAAGGTAAGTTCAGGGCCGCCCAGAGGATTCAGGGGGCCTGGGGCAAAGCAATTTTGGGGGCCCCTTCCATAAAAAAAAGTTGCAATACTATAGAATACTATATTCTCGTGGGGACCCCTGTGGCCCTGGGGCAAATTGCCCCATTTGCCTCCCCCCACCCCCCGGGTGGCCCTGGGAAAAATAAACATTTAAAAACCTTCCACATCTCAGCACAAACTCAGTTTTGAGAAAACTTCTTTTCAAGTCACCTTTACAAGGTATCACTGGTTCTCAGCATCAGCTAGTGCTAAAAGGCACTAAAAGGGTTGGGAAAATATTTTCCGTCAAAACTTTTTTTGGATCGAAAACTTAGGGGTTTTTAAAAAGCAGAAAAAATCACGGACAATGTCTGCTTTCCTTCAAAATTTGTTGTGTTTTTTTTTTAATTGAAAAGCTGAAATTAGTCTGCCAAAACCTGAACATGGTTTGGGGTTTCAGAAATGTGTGGCCAAATATTTGCTGCTTGCTGTGTTTGATTGTTTAAAGAAACAATAAAAAATTCTGCTTAAAAAAAATCCAAAACTTTTGAACCACCTCAGCTTGTGACCAAACGCCTGAGCCCATCCAGTCAGAGATTCTTCCAGGTTTCTGATACTCTGCTGGCTTCCTTGACTCATATCTGTCTCCAGAACTTTGGGTTCATTTAGATTAGAACATAAGAAAGGCCGTACTGGGTCAGACCAAAGGTCCGTCCAGCCCAGTATCCTGTCTACCGACAGTGGCCAATGCCAAGTGCCCCAGAGGGAGTGAACCTAACACGTAATGATCAAGTGATCTCTCTCCTGCCATCCATCTCCACCCTCTGACAAACAGAGGCTAGGGACACCATTTGAGAAGTGAAAGGGATGGTAGCCCTAAGGGAAAAGATAACAGCTTGACTCATTGTGTTAAATAGCTGTCTGCAAGCCTCCAACTGCTGAATGAGCTTTAGGGTAGGGAAGGCTGTGCCTCCCCAAACAGCCTGGCCCTGCCCCCTATCTGACGCCCACCCACTTCCTGCCCCCCAACTGCCCCCTCAGAATCCCTAACCTATCCTTCTCCTTGTCCCCCCAACGCCCTCCCCAACCAGATGGATCAGACTGAGTAGGTTCCAAAACCTCTTGGAGGCTCTTACCTTGTAAACTGGGACGTCTGTTTTCTAGTAAAATCAGTAAAAGGAAAGGAGAAAACTCGAAAGAGGCTCCTGCTCGCACTCACGTATGTGAACCCTAATACTCTCTCAGTCCTCAAAGAGAGACCTCAAGAAGGAGACTTGCTGAAGCAAAGCCACAGGGGTCTCTGAGGTTTCCCTGGTCCTGCGCCCCTGTCCTGCCTGGCTGATGTCAGCATCTCTCTCTGAGGTCACCACCACCTTTGACCAATAGGCTGAGGTCCTGAAAAGGCCTTTGTGATGTCACTGCCACACCCACCCATCACGTGAAGTGCTAATCACCTGCTGCTGAACAGACACTTTGAAGGTTTGAGCTACTCTCTACAGATCACCCCACTCAATGCGTCTTCATTCTAGGAAGCAAG
Source organism: Chrysemys picta bellii (assembly GCF_011386835.1). Lineage (NCBI taxonomy): Eukaryota > Metazoa > Chordata > Testudines > Emydidae > Chrysemys > Chrysemys picta. Next base: position 88,607 of record NW_027052876.1, read on the forward strand.
CCGGCTAGACGGTAAAACATCAGAGGCTGCTCTCAATGCTACACTCAGTGTTTCCAAAATTAGTAGACTTTATGGCCAGAAGAGACCTTTAGAGCATCTCATCTAAGCCCCTGCATATCATGGGCTTCCTGTATAGTACAATAGTTACTTTTTGGGCACACACATTCCAGAAAGGCATCTAGTCTTCAATCAGTGACATCAAGAGATGGAGAATCCACCACTTTCCCATTTAGTGAGTGCCAGGGGGCTCCATTTCCACTTCCACTAGCTCCCCATTTACAGTGAGCCAGAGCAGTACCTGCAGCAGGGAGCGGGAGTTGCTGATGGCCCCGCAACCCACTGAAGTGGGTTGCGGGGAAGTTGAGATCTTGCCCCAAGTCATCCCAGACACTAACGCCAAGCCACAGGATGGCAGCATCTAGTGTCAGTGGAGTCCAAACACTATTTCAACCCCACAGTTTTCAATGAACTTCCCACAAGGGGAGGTGATGAGCACCCCCAGCAACACACACACACACACCACTCCTGGTGGTGGGAGGGGAACAGGAGAAAGGACAAAAGAAGTAAGAGATGAAGAGAAAGGAAGGAGGGATGGAGGAAAAGGTAAAACAAAAAGGACAAACCCTAATGTCCCCAGTGATTCTACGGCACAAAATCCAAGGGATGGAATAAAATTCTGCCATCTGAAACTACTGTTTTCCATGCCTAGAATTCAGCTGGCACCACGTGGATCAGACTGAGCAGCTGCCAAAACCTCTTGGAGGCTCTTACCTTCTAAACAGGGACGTCTGTTTTCTAGTAAAATCAGTAAAAGGAAAGGAGAAAACTCGAAAGAGGCTCCTGCACGCACTCACGTACGTGAACCCTAATACTCTCTCAGTCCTCAAAGAAAGACCTCGAGAAGGAGACTTGCTGAAGCAAAGCCACAGGGTCTCTGAGGTTTCCCTGGCCCTGTGCTCCTGTCCTGCCAGGCTGATGTCAGCATCTCTCTCTGAGGTCACCACCTCCCTAACACATTTGACCAATAAGCTGACATCCTGCAAAAGGCCTTTGTGATGTCACTGCCACACCCAACCAAACCCTGAAGTGCTAATGTCCTGCTGCTGGCCTGACACTTTGAAGGTTTGAGGTTGTCATAACTATAAAGGGAAGGGTAACAGCTGTCCTGTGTACAGTACTATAAAATCCTCCTGGCCAGAGACTCCAAAATCCTTTTCCCTCTAAAGGGTTAAGAAGCTCAGGTAACCTGGCTGGCATCTGACCTAAAGGACCAATAAGGGGACAAGATACTTTCAAATCTTGGGGAGGGGAAGGCTTTTGTTTGTGTTCTTTGTTTGTGTGGGTGTTCGCCCTCGGGACTGAGAGGGACCAGACATCAATCCAGGTTCTCCACATCTTTCTAAACAAGTCTCTCCTATTTCAAACAAGGCGTGTTAGTTTTCCTTTGTTTTCTCAACTTGTAAATGTACCTTTTCCTAGAGTGTTTATCTTTGTTTGCTGTACTTTGAACCTAAGACTAGAGGGGAGTCCTCTGAGCTCTTTAAGTTTGATTACCCTGTAAGGTTAATTTCCATACTGATTTTACAGAGATGATTTTTACCTTTTTCTTTAATTAAAAGCCTTATTTTTAAGAACCTGATTGATTTTTCCTTGTTTTAAGATCCAAGGAGTTTGGATCTTGATTCACCAGGAGTTGGTGGGAGGAAGGAGGGGAATGGTTAATTTCTCCTTCTTTTAGATCCAAGGGGGTTGGATCTGTATTCACCAGAAGTTGGTGGGAGGAAGGAGGGGGGATGGTTAATTTCTCCTTGTTTTAAGATCCAAGGGGTTTGGATCTGTATTCACCAGGGAATTGGTGAAAGGTTTCTCAAGGCTACCCAGGGGAGGAAATTAGCCTTGGGATGGTGGTTAAGCTTACAAGTTTTCATGCAGGCCCCTACATTTGTACCCTAAACTTCAAAGTGGGGATACAGCCTTGACACAGGTACTCTCTGTGGATCACCCCACTCAATGCGTCTTCATTCTAGGAAGCAAGCCGGCTAGACAGTAAAACATCAGACGCTGCTCCCAATACTACACTCAGTGTTTCCAAAATTAGTAGACTTTATGGCCACAAGAGACCTTTACAGCATCTCATCTAAGCCCCTGCATATCATAGGCCTCCTGTATAGTACAATAGTTACTTTTTGGGCACACACATTCCAGAAAGGCATCTAGTCTTCATTCAATGACATCAAGAGATGGAGAATCCACCACTTTCCCTTTTAGTGAGTGCCAGGGGGCTCCATTTCCCCTTCCACTAGCTCCCCATTTACAGTGAGCCAGAGCAGTACCTGAAGCAGGGAGAGGGAGTTGCTAAGGCCTCAGAGGAACAGCCCCTGCAGTGTCTCAGGCACATGGCGTAAGTGCCGGATGATGCGGAGCTGGTGCATCTCTTTGGCCGTGACGTCCTCCTCCTGCAAGGGAACGAGAACCTGTCAGAGACTCAAATGCCCCGAGGAATGAGGGGCAATTAAGAACACCTGGAACCAGCAGTATTTACACCCAGCACCTGCCCACCACTGAGGGATGAATTCACCTCCTGAACCCCAGAATGGAGTCGTCTTCTCCTTTTTAGTAATCTCCAGTGCCAACCCCCGTCCTTGTAGGGTGAGCTCCTGCTACCTCCCCCTCAGTGCCCTTGACAGCTGTTCCACCTCCAAACCACAGCTCAAGTTAGTAAAACATCAGACGCTGCTCCCAATACTACACTCAGTGTTTCCAAAATTAGTAGACTTTATGGCCACAAGAGACCTTTACAGCATCTCATCTAAGCCCCTGCATATCATAGGTTTCCTGTATAGGACAATAGTTACTTTTTGGGCAGAAACATTCCACAAAGGCATTTAGTCTTCATTCAATGACATCAAGAGATGGAGAATCCACCACTTTCCCATTTAGTGAGTGCCAGGGGGCTCCATTTCCCCTTCCACTAGCACCCCATTTACAGTGAGCCAGAGCAGTACCTGCAGCAGGGAGTAGGAGTTGCTGATGTTCACAAAGGCACAGCCCCTGCAGTGTCAACTTCGCACGAGGGGAGGTGAAGAGCACCCCCAGCAACACACACACACACACCACTCTTGGTGGTGGGAGGGGAACAAGAGAAAGGAAGGAGGGATGGAGGAAAAGGTAAAACGAAAAGGAGAAACCCTAATGTCCCCAGTGATTCTACGGCACAAAATCCCAGGTGGGCTATAAAATTCTGCCACCTTGAACTAGTGTTTTCCATGCCTAGAATTCAGCTGGCACCAGATGGATCAGACTGAGCAGGTTAAAAACCTCTCCAAGGCTCTTACCTTCTCAACAGGCACGTCTGTTTTCTAGTAAAATCAATAAAAGGAGAAAACTCGAAAGAGGTTCCTGCTCGCACTCACATAGGTCTCCCACAGTATTCTTGCCGCCAAGTTAAAGAAGTATGGGCTGGATGAATGGACTGTAAGCTGGATAGAAAGCTGGCTAGATCGTCGGGCTCAACGGGTAGTGATCAATGGCTCCATGTCTAGTTGGCAGCCGGTTTCAAGCGGAGTGCCCCAAGGGTCGGTCCTGGGGCCGGTTTTGTTTAATATCTTTATTAATGATCTGGAGGATGGTGTGGACTGCACTCTCAGCAAGTTTGCAGGTGACACTCAACTAGGAGGCGTGGTAGATACTCTAGAGGGTAGGGATCGGATACAGAGGGACCTAGACAAATTAGAGGATTGGGCCGAAAAAAACCTGATGAGGTTCAACAAGGACAAGAGCAGAGTCCTGCACTTAGGACGGAAGAATCCCACGCACTGCTACAGACTAGGGACCAAATGGCTAGGTAGCAGTTCTGCAGAAAAGGACCTAGGGGTCACAGTGGACGAGAAGCTGGATATGAGTCAACAGTGTGCTCTTGTACCCAAGAAGGCTAACGGCATTTTGGGCTGTATAGGTAGGGGCATTGCCAGCAGATCGAGGAACGTGATCGTTCCCCTTTATTCGACATTGGTGAGGCCTGAAATGGAATACTGTGTCCAGTTTTGGGCCCCACACTACAAGAAGGATGAGGAAAAATTGGAAAGAGTCCAGCGGAGGGCAACAAAAATGATTAGGGGTCTGGAGCACATGACTTATGAGGAGAGGCTGAGGGAACTGGGATTGTTTAGTCTCCAGAAGAGAAGAATGAGGGGGGATTTGATAGCAGCCTTCAACTACCTGAAGGGGGGTTCCAAAGAGGATGGAGCTCGGCTGTTCTCAGTGGTGGCAGATGACAGAATAAGGAGGAATGGTCTCAAGTTGCAGTGGGGGAGGTCCAGGTTGGATATCAGGAAAAACTATTTCACTAGGAGGATGGTGAAACACTGGAATGCGTTACCTAGGGAGGTGGTGGAGTCTCCTTCCTTGGAGGTTTTTAAGGCCCGGCTTGACAAAGCCCTGGCTGGGATGATTTACCTGGGAATTGGTCCTGCTTTGAGCAGGGGGTTGGACTAGATGACCTCTTGAGGTCCGTTCCAACTCTGATATTCTATGATTCTATGATTCTAACAGGGACGTCTGTTTTCTAGTAAAATCAGTAAAAGGAAAGGAGAAAACTCGAAAGAGGCTCCTGCTCGCACTCACATACGTCAACCCTAACACTCTCTCAGTCCTCAAAGAGAGACCTCGAGAAGGAGAGTTGCTGAAGCAAAGCCACAGGGGTCCACCACTTTCCCTTTTAGTGAGTGCCAGGGGGCTCCATTTCCCCTTCCACTAGCACCCCATTTACAGTGAGGCAGAGCAGTACCTGCAGCAAGGAGCGGGAGTTGCTGATGTTCACAGAGGCACAGCCCCTGCAGTGTCTCAGGAATCTGGCGCAAGTGCTGGATGATGCGGAGCTGGTGCATCACTTTTGGCCGTGACGTCCTCCTGCTGCAAGGGAACGAGAACCTGTCAGAGACTCAAACGCCCCGAGGAATCAGCGGGAATTAAGGGCACCTGGAACCAGCACTACTTCCACCCATCACCTGCCCACCACTGAGGGATAAATTCACCTCCTGAACCCCAGAATGGAGTCTTCTTGTCCTTTCTAGTAACCTCCAGTGCCAACCCCCCTCCTTGAAGGATGAGCTCCTGCTATCTCCCCCTCAGTGCCCTTGACAGCTGTTCCACCTCCAAACCACAGCTCAAGTTATTAGTACCTTTGGACACAGACTGGCTAACCTAGTGAGGAGGGCTTTAAACTAGGTTCGACGGGGACAGGTGAGCAAAGCCCACAGGTAAGTGGGGAACATGGAGACCGGGGAGATGGGTCAAAAACGAGAGGGAGTGTGGGCTATATTGTCAGAGGGAAAGGAGGGTCAGGACAAAACTGGGAGGAAAGATCAAACCAGTATCTTAGATGTCTATATACAAATGCGAGAAGTATGGGGAATAAGCAGGAAGAACTGGAAGTGCTAATAAATAAATACAACTATGACATTGTTGGCATCACTGAAACTTGGTGGGATAATACACATGATTGGAATGTTGGTGTGGATGGGTACAGCTTGCTCAGGAAGGATAGACAGGGGAAAAGGGAGGAGGTGTTGCCTTGTATATTAAAAATGTACACACTTGGACTGAGGTAGAGATGGACATAGGAGACGGAAGTGTTGAGAGTCTCTGGGTTAGGCTAAAAGGGGTAAAAAACAAGGGAGATGTCATGCTAGGAGTCTACTACAGGCCACCTAACCAGGTGGAAGAGGTGGATGAGGCTTTTTTTAAGCAACTAACAAAATCATCCAAAGCCCAAGATTTGGTGGTGATGGGGGACTTCAACTATCCGGCTATATGTTGGGAAAATAACACAGCGGGGCACAGACTATCCAACAAATTCCTGGACTGCATTGGAGACAACTTTTGATTTCAGAAGGTTGAAAAAGCTACTGGGGGGAAGCTGTTCTAGACTTGATTTTAACAAATAGGGAGGAACTCGTTGAGAATTTGAAAGTAGAAGGCAGCCTGGGTGAAAGTGATCATGAAATCATAGAGTTTGCAATTCTAAGGAAGGGTAGAAGGGAGAACAGCAAAATAGAGACAATGGATTTCAGGAAGGCAGATTTTGGTAAGCTCAGAGAGCTGATAGGTAAGGTCCCATGGGAATCAAGACTGAGGGGAAAAACAACTGAGGAGAGTTGGCAGTTTTTCAAAGGGACACTATTAAGGGCCCAAAAGCAAGCTATTCCGCTGGTTCGGAAAGATAGAAAATGTGGCAAAAGACCACCTTGGCTTAACCATGAGATCTTGCATGATCTAAAAAATAAAAAGGAGTCATATCAAAAATGGAAACTGGGACAGATTACAAAGGATGAATATAGGCAAACAACACAGGAATGCAGGGGCAAGATTAGAAAGGCAAAGGCACAAAATGAGCTCAAACTAGCTACGGGAATAAAGGGAAACAAGAAGACTTTTTATCAATACATTAGAAGCAAGAGGAAGACCAAAGACAGGGTAGGCCCACTGCTTAGTGAAGAGGGAGAAACAGTAACAGGAAACTTGGAAATGGCGGAGATGCTTAATGACTTCTTTGTTTCGGTCTTCACCGAGAAGTCTGAAGGAATGCCTAACATAGTGAATGCTAATGGGAAGGGGGTAGGTTTAGCAGATAAAATAAAAAAAGAACAAGTTAAAAATCACTTAGAAAAGTTAGATGCCTGCAAGTCACCCGGGCCTGATGAAATGCATCCTAGAATACTCAAGGAGCTAATAGAGGAGGTATCTGAGCCTCTAGCTATTATCTTTGGAAAATCATGGGAGACGGGAGAGATTCCAGAAGACTGGAAAAGGGCAAATATAGTGCCCATCTATAAAAAGGGAAATAAAAACAACCCAGGAAACTACAGACCAGTGAGTTTAACTTCTGTGCCAGGGAAGATAATGGAGCAAGTAATTAAGGAAATCATCTGCAAACACTTGGAAGGTGGTAAGGTGATAGGGAACAGCCAGCATGGATTTGTGAAGAACAAATCATGTCAAACCAATCTGATAGCTTTCTTTGATAGGATAACGAGCCTTGTGGATAAGGGTGAGGCTGTGGATGTGGTATACCTAGACTTTAGTAAGGCATTTGATACGGTCTCGCATGATATTCTTATTGATAAACTAGGCAAATACAATTTAGATGGGGCTACTATAAGGTGGGTGCATAACTGGCTGGATAACCGTACTCAGAGAGTTGTTATTAATAGTTCCCAATCCTGCTGGAAAGCCATAACGAGTGGGGTATCGCAGGGGTCTGTTTTGGGACCGGCGCTGTTCAATATCTTCATCAACGACTTAGATATTGGCATAGAAAGTACGCTTATTAAGTTTGCGGATGATACCAAACTGGGAGGGATTGCAACTGCTTTGGAGGACAGGGTCATAATTCAAAATGATCTGGACAAATTGGAGAAATGGTCTGAGTTAAAGAGGATGAAGTTTAACAAAGACAAATGCAAAGTGCTCCACTTAGGAAGGAACAATCAGTTTCACACATACAGAATGGGAAGAGACTGTCTAGGAAGGAGTACGGCAGAAAGGGATCTAGGGGTTATAGTGGACCACAAGCTAAATATGAGTCAACAGTGTGATGCTGTTGCAAAAAAAGCAAACCTGATTCTGGGATGTATTAACAGGTGTGTTGTGAGCAAGACACGAGAAGTCATTCTTCCGCTCTACTCTGCTCTGGTTAGGCCTCAGCTGGAGTATTGTGTCCAGTTCTGGGCACCGCATTTTAAAAAAGATGTGGAGAAATTGGAAAGGGTCCAGAGAAGAGCAACAAGAATGATTAAAGGTCTTGAGAACATGACCTATGAAGGAAGGCTGAAAGAATTGGCTTTGTTTAGTTTGGAAAAGAGAAGACTGAGAGGAGACATGATAGCAGTTTTCAGGTATTTAAAAGGGTGTCATAAGGAGGAGGGAGAAAACTTGTTCACCTTAGCCTCTAAGGATAGAACCAGAAGCAATGGGTTTAAAGTGCAGCAAGGGAGCTCTAGGTTGGACATTAGGAAAAAGTTCCTAACTGTCAGGGTGGTTAAACACTGGAATAAATTGCCGAGGGAGGTTGTGGAATCTCCATCTCTTGAGATATTTAAGAGTAGGTTAGATAAATGTCTATCAGGGATGGTATTTGGTCTTACAGACTCATAGACTTTAAGGTCAGAAGGGACCATTATGATCATCTGGTCTGACCCCCTGCATGCTGCAGGCCACAAGACCCTTCCCTGGACTGTGCCGTTGAAGTCCCCAATCCTGTGTTTTAGTGACTTCAATCGGCAGGGACCCTCCTGCTAGTGATCCCTGCCCCATGCTGCGGAGGAAGGCGAAAAACCTCCAGAGGCTCAGCCAATCTACCCCGGAGGAAAATTCCTTCCCGACCCCAAATATGGCGATCAGTAATACCCCGAGCATGTAGGCAAGAGTCTCTAGCCTGACCCTTGTTTGCCATTATGCTATTTACGTACCATTGCTTGGTTTTCCTCGGCTACTATGTTTTACCATTAAACCATTCCCTCCATAAACTTATCCAACTTAATCTTAAAACCAGACAGGTCCGTTGCCCCCACCGTTTCCCTCGGAAGGCCATTCCAATATTTCACCCCTGTGACGGTCAGAAACCTTCGTCTGATTTCAAGCCTGAACTTCCCCACGGCCAGTTTATATCCATTGGTTCTCGTGTCCACATTAGTACTCAGCTGAAATAATTCCTCTCCCTCCCTTGTATTTATCCCTCTGATATATTTAAAGATAGCAATCATATCCCCCCTCAGCCTTCGTTTTGTCAGACTAAACAACCCGAGCTCCTCTAATCTCTTTTCATACGACAGGTTTTCCATTCCTCTGATCATCCTAGTCGCCCTTCTCTGCACCCGTTCCAATTTGAGTTCATCTTTTTTAAACATGGGAGACCAGAACTACACACAGTACTCCAAATGAGGTCTCACCAGCGCCGTATACAACGGAAGCAGGACCTCCTTATCCCTACTAGATATACCTCGCCTAATACATCCCAAGACCACATTGGCTTTTTTCACAGCCACGTCACATTGTCGACTCATAGTCATCCTGCGGTCTACAAGGACCCCTAGGTCCTTCTCCTCTTCCGTTACTTCTAACCAATGCGTCCCCATCTTGTAACTAAAATTGTTATTAGTCATCCCCAAGTGCATCACCTTACACTTTTCACTATTAAATTTCATCTTATTTCTGACACTCCAATTCACAAGCTCATTCAAGTCTCCCTGCAGAATATCCCTATCCTCCTCCGAATTTGCAACTCCTCCCACCTTCGTATCATCCGCAAACTTTATCAGCCCACTCTTGCAATCGGTTCCGAGGTCAGTTATAAATAGATTTAATAAAATGGGTCCCAAAACCGAACCTTGAGGCACTCCACTAGTAACCTCCCTCCAACCCGACAGTTCACCCTTTAATACGACCCGCTGCATTCTCCCCATTAACCAATTCTTTATCCACCTCTGGATTTTCATATCGATCCCCATGTTTTCCAGTTTAACCAATAATTCCTCATGGGGTACAGTATCAAACGCTTTACTGAAATCCAGGTATATTAGGTCCACCGCATTTCCCTTATCTAATAAGTCCGTTACATGGTCCTGCCATGCGGGCAGGGGACTGGACTCGATGACCTCTCGAGGTCCCTTCCAGTCCTAGAATCTATGAACGTATGAAAAAAACACTGTTCTCCACCCCCACCCAGGTTGGCCAGGGAGGCGGCTCTAGCAGGGGGGGCAGGAGGGATTCTGCCAGCAGTGAAGTGGGTTGCGGGGAAGTTGAGATCTTGACCCAAGTCATCCCAGACACTAATGCTAAGCCACAGGATGGCAGCATCTAGTGTCAGTGGAGTCCAAACACTATTTCAACCCCACAGTTTTCGATGAACTTCCCACAAGGAGAGGTGATGAGCACTCCCAGCAACACACACACACACACCACTCCTGGTGGTGGGAGGGGAACAGGAGAAAGGACAAAAGAAGTAAGAGATGAAGAGAAAGGAAGGAGGGATGGAGGAAAAGGTAAAACAAAAAGGACAAACCCTAATGTCCCCAGTGATTCTACGGCACAAAATCCAAGGGATGGAATAAAATTCTGCCATCTTAAACTACTGTTTTCCATGCCTAGAATTCAGCTGGCACCACGTGGATCAGACTGAGCAGCTGCCAAAACCTCTTGGAGGCTCTTACCTTCTAAACAGGGACGTCTGTTTTCTAGTAAAATCAGTAAAAGGAAAGGAGAAAACTCGAAAGAGGCTCCTGCACGCACTCACGTACGTGAACCCTAATACTCTCTCAGTCCTCAAAGAAAGACCCCGAGAAGGAGACTTGCTGAAGCAAAGCCACAGGGTCTCTGAGGTTTCCCTGGCCCTGTGCTCCTGTCCTGCCAGGCTGATGTCAGCATCTCTCTCTGAGGTCACCACCTCCCTAACACATTTGACCAATAAGCTGACATCCTGCAAAAGGCCTTTGTGATGTCACTGCCACACCCAACCAAACCCTGAAGTGCTAATGTCCTGCTGCTGGCCTGACACTTTGAAGGTTTGAGGTTGTCATAACTATAAAGGGAAGGGTAACAGCTGTCCTGTGTACAGTACTATAAAATCCTCCTGGCCAGAGACTCCAAAATCCTTTTCCCTCTAAAGGGTTAAGAAGCTCAGGTAACCTGGCTGGCATCTGACCTAAAGGACCAATAAGGGGACAAGATACTTTCAAATCTTGGGGAGGGGAAGGCTTTTGTTTGTGTTCTTTGTTTGTGTGGGTGTTCGCCCTCGGGACTGAGAGGGACCAGACATCAATCCAGGTTCTCCACATCTTTCTAAACAAGTCTCTCCTATTTCAAACAAGGCGTGTTAGTTTTCCTTTGTTTTCTCAACTTGTAAATGTACCTTTTACTAGAGTGTTTATCTTTGTTTGCTGTACTTTGAACCTAAGACTAGAGGGGAGTCCTCTGAGCTCTTTAAGTTTGATTACCCTGTAAGGTTAATTTCCATACTGATTTTACAGAGATGATTTTTACCTTTTTCTTTAATTAAAAGCCTTATTTTTAAGAACCTGATTGATTTTTCCTTGTTTTAAGATCCAAGGAGTTTGGATCTTGATTCACCAGGAGTTGGTGGGAGGAAGGAGGGGAATGGTTAATTTCTCCTTCTTTTAGATCCAAGGGGGTTGGATCTGTATTCACCAGAAGTTGGTGGGAGGAAGGAGGGGGGATGGTTTATTTCTCCTTGTTTTAAGATCCAAGGGGTTTGGATCTGTATTCACCAGGGAATCGGTGAAAGGTTTCTCAAGGCTACCCAGGGGAGGAAATTAGCCTTGGGATGGTGGTTAAGCTTAGAGGTTTTCATGCAGGCCCCTACATTTGTACCCTAAACTTCAAAGTGGGGATACAGCCTTGACACAGGTACTCTCTGTGGATCACCCCACTCAATGCGTCTTCATTCTAGGAAGCAAGCCGGCTAGACAGTAAAACATCACAGGCTGCTCCCAATACTACACTCAGTGTTTCCAAAATTTGTAGACTTTATGGCCACAAGAGACCTTTAGAGCATCTCATCTAAGCCCCTGCATATCATAGGCCTCCTGTATAGTACAATAGTTACTTTTTGGGCACACACATTCCAGAAAGGCATCTAGTCTTCATTCAATGACATCAAGAGATGGAGAATCCACCACTTTGCCTTTTAGTGAGTGCCAGGGGGCTCCATTTCCCTTCCACTAGCTCGCCATTTACAGGGAGACAGAGCAGTACCTGCAGCAGGGAGCGGGAGTTGCTGAAGGCCTGAGAGGCGCAGCCCCTGCAGTGTCTCAGGCACCTGGCGCAAGTGGCGGATGATGCGGAGCTGGTGCATCACTTTGGCTGTGACGTCCTCCTGCTGCAAGGGAACGAGAACCTGTCAGAGACTCAAACGCCCCGAGGAATCAGGGGGAATTAAGGGCACCTAGAACCAGCAGTATTTAAACTGACTACCTGCCCACCACTGAAGCATGAATTCACCTCCTGAACCCCAGAATGGAGTCTTCTTGTCCTTTCTAGTAACCTCCAGTGCCAACCCACCACCTTGTAGGGTGAGCTCCTGCTACCTCCCCCTCAGTACCCTTGACAGCTGTTCTACCTGCAAACCACAGCTCAAGTTATCAGAACCCTCTTCTCCACCCCAACCCAGGTTGCGCAGGGAGGCGGCCCTAGCAGGGGGGGCAGGAGGGATTCTGCCAGCAGTGAAGTGGGTTGCGGGGAAGTTGAGATCTTGCCCCAAGTTGTCCCAGACACTAATGCTAAGCCACAGGATGGCAGCATCTAGTGTCAGTGGAGTCCAAGCACTATTTGAACCCGACAGTTTTCGATCAACTTCCCACAAGGGGAGGAGAAGAGCACCCCCAGCAACACACACACCACTCCTGGAGGTGGGAGGGGAACAAGAGAAAGGACAAAAGAAGTAAGAGATGAAGAGAAAGGAAGGAGGGATGGAGGAAAAGGTAAAACGAAAAGGACAAACCCTAGTGTCCCCAGTGATTCCACGGGACAAAATTCCAGGGAGGGAATAAAATTCTGCCACCTTAAACTACTGTTTTCCATGCCGAGAATTCAGCTGGCACCAGATGGATCAGACTGAGCAGGTTCCAAAACCTCTTGGAGGCTCTTACCTTCTAATTTTCAAGTAAAATCAGTAAAAGGAAAGGAGAAAACTCGAAAGAGGCTCCTGCTCGCACTCACATACGTCAACCCTAACACTCTCTCAGTCCTCAAGAGAAACCTCGAGAAGGAGACTTGCTGAAGCAAAGCCACAGGGGTCTCTGAGGTTTCCCTGGTCGTAAGCCCCTGTCCTGCCTCGCTGATGGCAGCATCTCTCTCTGAGGTTACCACCTCCCTAACACCTTTGACCAATATGCTGAGGTCCTGCAAAAGACCTTTGTGATATCACTGCCACCAATCAAACCCTTAAGTGCTAATGTCCTGCTGCTGGCCTGACACTATGAAGGTTTGAGCTACGCTCTGTGGATCACCCCACTCAATGCGTCTTCATTCTAGGAAGCAAGTGGGCTAGACAGTAAAAGATCAGAGGCTGCTCCCAATGCTACACTCAGTGTTTCCAAAATTAGTAGACTTTATGGCCACAAGAGACCTTTAGAGCATCTCATCTAACCAACTCCATATCATAGGCTTCAAGTATAGTACAATAGTTACTTTTTGGGCACACACATTCCAGAAAGGCATCTAGTCTTCATTCAATGACATCAAGAGATGGAGAATTAACCACTTTCCCTTTTAGTGAGTGCCAGGGGGTTCCATTTCCCCTTCCACTAGCACCCCATTTACAGTGAGCCAGAGCAGTACCTGCAGCAGGGAGTGAGAGTTGCTGATGTCCACAGAGGCACAGCCCCTGCAGTGTCTCAGGCACATGGCGTAAGTGCCAGATGATGCGGAGCTGGTGCATCCCTTTGGCCGTGACGTCCTCCTCCTGCAAGGGAACGAGAACCTGTCAGAGACTCAAATGCCCCGAGGAATCAGGGGCAATTAAGGACACCTGAAACCAGCAGTATTTACATCCAGCACCTGCCCACCACTGAGGGATGAATTCACCTCCTGAACCCCAGAATGGAGTCGTCTTCTCCTTTCTAGGAATCTCCAGTGTCAACCCCCGTCCTTGTAGGGTGAGCTCCTGCTACCTCCCCCTCAGTGCCCTTGACAGCTGTTCCACCTCCAAACCACAGCTCAAGTTATCAGAACCCTCTTCTCCACCCCCACCCAGGTTGGCCAGGGAGGCGGCTCTAGCAGGGGGGGCAGGTGGGATTCTGGCAGCAGTGAAGTGGGTTGCGGGGAGGTTGAGATCTTGCCCCAAGTCATCCCAAACACTAATGCTAAACCACACGATGGCAGCATCCAGTGTCAGTGGAGTCCAAGCACTATTTCAACCATACAGTTTTGGATGAACTCCTCACAAAGGGAGGTGAAGAGCACCCCCAGCAACACACACACACACACACACACATATACCACTCCCGGTGGTGGGAGGGGAACAGGAGAAAGGACAAAAGAAGTAAGAGATGAAGAGAAAGGAAGAAGGGAGGGAGGAAAAGGTAAAACGAAAAGGACAAACACTAATGTCCCTAGTGATTCTACCAGACAAAATTACAGGGAGGGATTAAAATTCTGCCACCTTGAACTAGTGTTTTCCATGCCTAGAATTCAGCTGGCACCATATGGATCAGACTGAGCAGGTTCCAAAACCTCTTGGAGGCTCTTACTTTCTAAACAGGGATGTCTGTTTTCTAGTAAAATCAGTAAAAGGAAAGGAGAAAACTCGAAAGAGGCTCCTGCTCGCACTCACATACGTCAACCCTAATACTCTCTCAGTCCTCAAAAAGAAACCTCGAGAAGGAGATTTGCTGAAGCAAAGCCACAGGGGTCTCTGATGTTTCCCTGGTCGTAAGCCCCTGTCCTCCCTGGCTGAAGACAGCATCTCTCTCTGAGGTCACCACCTCCCTAACACATTTGACCAATAAGCTGACGTCCTGCAAAAGGCCTTTGTGATGTCACTGCCACACCCAACCAAACCCTGAAGTGCTAATGTCCTCCTGCTGTCCTGACACTTTGAAGGTTTGAGCTACTCTGTGTGAATCACCCCACTCAATGGATCTTCATTCTAGGAAGCAAGCCGGCTAGAAAATAAAACATCAGAGGCTGCTCCCAATGCTACACTCCGTGTTTCCAAAATTACTACACTTTATGGCCAGAAGAGACCTTTACAGCATCTCATCTAAGCCCCTGCATATCATGGGCTTCCTGTATAGTACAATAGTTACTTTTTGGGTACAAACATTCCAGAAAGGTATCTAGTCTAAATTAAATGACATTAAGAGATGGAGAATCCATCACTTTCCCTTTTAGTGAGTGCCAGGGGGCTCCATTTCCCCTTCCACTAGCTCCCCATTTACAGTGAGCCAGAGCAGTACCTGCAGCAGGGAGCGGGAGTTGCTGAAGGCCTCAGAGGCGCAGCCCCTGCAGTTTCTCAGGCACGTGGCGTAAGTGCAGGATGATGCGGAGCTGGTGCATCATTTTGGCCCTGACGTCCTCCTGCTGCAAGGGAACGAGAACCTGTCAGAGACTCAAACGCCCCGAGGAATCAGGGGGAATTAAGGGAACCTGGAACCAGCAGTATTTCCACCCAGCACCTGCCCATCAATGAGAGATGAATTCACCTCCTGAACCCCAAAATGGAGTCTTCTTGTCCTTTCTAGAAACCTCCAGAGCCAACCCCCCTCCTTGTAGGGTGAGCTCCTGCTACCTCCTGCTCAGTGCCCTTCACAGATATTCCACCTCCAAACCACAGCTCAAGTCATCAGAACCCTCTTCTCCACCCCCACCCAGGTTGGGCAGGGAGGCGGCTCTAGCAGGGGGGGCAGGAGGGATTCTGACAGCAGTGAAGTGGGTTGCAGGGAGGTTGAGATCTTGACCCAAGTCATCCCAGACACTAATGCTAAGTCACACAATGGCAGCATCTACTGTCAGTGGGGTCCAAGCACTATTTCAACCCCACAGTTTTGGATCAACTCCCCACAAGGGGAGGAGAAGAGAACCATCAGCACCACACACACACACACACACACACACACACACCACTCCTGGTGGTGTGAGGGGAACAAGAGAAAGGACAAAAGAAGTAAGAGATAAAGAGAAAGGAAGGAGGGATGGAGGAAAAGGTAAAAGGAAAAGGACAAACCCTAATGTCCCCATGTCGGACATCAGGAATGGTAACATACATAAGCCAGTATGTGAACACTTCAATCTCCCTGGTCATTCTATTACAGATTTAAAAGTCACTATCATTGAACAAAAAAAACTTCAGAAACAGACTTCAAAGAGAAACAGCAGAACTAAAATTCATTTGCAAATTCAACACCATTAATCTGGGCTTGAATAGGGACTGGGAGTGGCTGGCTCACTACAGAAGCAGCTTTTCCTCTCCTGGAATTGACACCTCCTCATCTATTATTGGGAGTGGACTACATCCACCCTGATTTTTGAATTGGCCCTGTCAACACTGGTTCTCCACTTGTGAAGTAACTCCCTGCTCTCCATGTGTCAGTATATAATGCCTGCATCTGTAACTTTCACTCTATGCATCCGAAGAAGTGAGGTTTTTACTCACGAAAGCTTATGCCCAAATAAATCTGTTAGTCTTTAAGGTGCCACCAGACTCCTTGTTGTTTTTGTAGATACAGACTAACATGGCTACCCCCTGATACTTGACACCATGCAAGGCCCTAAATTTAGCCGTATGGAGTGGAAATCCATCAACCTCAACAAAAAACTTGCACAGATACAGACAGACATCATCTTCCTCTCCAAATGCAAACAGATGGACATCATACCAAAAGGACGGAAGGTCAAAAATCCATTGCAATCAACATACTACACTGAGTATGGTGAGAGATTGTGCCACACACTCTCTCAAAGAAACTGAGGAACCACCTGATCAGCATCCTGTACAGCAGACAGGAGAAGATCAAGAATGAGCTCTCAGAACTGGAGACTCTCATACAATACCAGCCTTCTACACAAACTTCCACGTGGCTGGACTTTACAAAAATGAGACAAGCCATTTACAATGCACACTTCACTTCTCTACAGAGGAAAAAGGACTGTAAGTTATCTAAACTAATACCTGCCACTAGGGGCTACAACAATGGTACCCTCAACTCATCTAACAACATTGTCAATCTTTCCAACCACACGCTTAGCCCAGCAGAAGAGTCTGTCCTATCTCGGGGACTCTCTTTCTGTCCCACCGTCCCCACGAACATGATACAGTTCTGCGGTGATCTGGAAGCCTACTTTCCTCCTCTCCGACTCAAGGAATATTTTCAACGCACCACTGAACAGTGCACTGACCCACAGGAACCCTCCTACCAACACTACAAAAAGAAGAATTCTGCGTGGACTCCTCCTGACGGTCGAAATGACAGACTGGACCTCTACATAGAGTGTTTCCGCAGACGTGCACAGGCTGAAATTGTGGACAAACAACATCACTTGTCCCATAACCTCAGCCGTACAGAACGCAATGCCATCCACAGCCTCAGAAACAACTCTGACATTATCATCAAAGGGGCTGACAAAGGAGGTGCTGTAGTCATAATGAACAGGTCAGATTATGAACAGGAGGCTGCCAGGCAACTCTCCAAGACCACATTCTACAGGCCACTATCCTCTCATCCCACTGAGGAATACCAAAAGAAACTACACCATCTGCTCAAGAAACTCCCAGCTATAGTACGGGAACAAATCTACATGGACACACCCCCAGAACCCCGACCAGGGGTATTCTATCTGCTACCCAAGATCCATAAACCCGGAAACCCTGGACGCCCCATCATCTCAGGCATTGGCACTCTGACGGCAGGATTATCTGGCTATTTGGCCTCTCTCCTCAGGCCCTATGCTACCAGCACTCCCAGCTATCTTCGAGACACCACCAACTTCCTGAGGAAACTACAATGCATTGATGTTCTTCCTGGAAACACCATCCTGGCCACCATGCATGTAGAAGCACTTTATACCAATATTCCACATGAGGATGGACTACAAGCTGTCAGGAACAGTATCCCTGATGAGGCCACAGCAAGCCTGGTGGCTGAGCTTTGTGACTTTGTCCTCACCCACAACCACTTCAGATTTGGGGACAACTTATACCTTCAAGTCAGTGGCACTGCTATGGGTACTCGCATGGCCCCACAGTATGCCAACATTTTTATGGCTGACTTAGAACAACGCTTCCTCAGCTCTCGTCCCCTAGTGCCCCTCCTCTACTTGCACTACATTGACGACATCTTCATCATATGGACCCATGGAAAGGAGGCCTTTGAAGAATTCCACCTGGACTTCAACAATTTCCACCCCACCATCAACCTCAGCCTGGACCAGTCCACACAAGAGATCCACTTCCTGGACACTACAGTACAAAGAAGTGATGGTCACATAAACACCACCCTATACCGGAAACCTACTGACCGCTATACGTACCTACATGCCTCCGGCTTCCATCCAAGACACATCACATGATCCATTGTCTACAGCCAAGCCCTAAGATACAACCGAATTTGCTCCAACCCCTCAGACAGAGACAAACACCTACAAGATCTTTATCAAGCATTCGTAAAACTACAATACCCACCTGGGGAAGTGAGGAAACAGATTGACAGAGCAAGACGGGTACCCAGAAATCACCTACTACAGGACAGGCCCAACAAGGACAATAACAGAACACCACTGGCCATCACATACAGCCCCCAGCTAAAACCTCTCCAGCGCATTATCCACGATCTACAACCTATCCTGGAAAATGATCCCTCACTCTCACAGACCTTGGGAGGCAGGCCAGTCCTCGCTTACAGACAACCCCCCAACCTGAAGCAAATACTCACCAGCAACTACACACCACACCACAGAAACACCAACCCAGGAACCTATCCCCGTAGCAAACCTCGTTGCCTACTCTGTCCCCATATCTACTCTGGCAACAGCATCAGAGGACCCAACCACATCAGCCACACCATCAGGGACTCATTCACCTGCACATCCACTAATGTCATATATGCCATCATGTGCCAGCAATGCCCCTCTCCCATGTACATTGGCCAAACCGGACAGTCCCTCCGCAAAAGAATAAATGGACACAAATCGGACATCAGAAGTGGTAACATACATAAGCCAGTAAGTGAACACTTCAATCTCCCTGGTCATTCTATTACAGATTTAAAAGTCACTATCATTGAACAAAAAAACTTCAGAAACAGACTTCAAAGAGAAACAGCAGAACTAAAATTCATTTGCAAATTCAACACCATTAATCTGGGCTTGAATAGGGACTGGGAGTGGCTGGCTCACTACAGAAGCAGCTTTTCCTCTCCTGGAATTGACACCTCCTCATCTATTATTGGGAGTGGACTACATCCACCCTGATTTTTGAATTGGCCCTGTCAACACTGGTTCTCCACTTGTGAAGTAACTCCCTGCTCTCCATGTGTCAGTATATAATGCCTGCATCTGTAACTTTCACTCTATGCATCCGAAGAAGTGAGGTTTTTACTCACGAAAGCTTATGCCCAAATAAATCTGTTAGTCTTTAAGGTGCCACCAGACTCCTTGTTGTTTTCCTAATATCCCCAGTGATTCTACGGGACAAAATCCCAGGGAGGGAATAAAATTCTGCCACCTTAAACTAGTGTTTTCCATGCCTAGAATTCAGATGGCACCAGGTGGATCAGACTGAACAGGTTACAAACCTCTCCGAGGCACTTACTTTCTCAACAGGGACTTCTGTTTTCTAGTAAAATGGGTAAAAGGAAAGGAGAAAACTCGAAAGAGGCTCCTGCTCACACTCACATATGTGAACCCTAATACTCTCTCAGTCCTCAAAGAGAGCTCGAGAAGGAGACTTGCTGAAGCAAAGCCACAGGGGTCTCTGAGGTTTCCCTGGCCCTGCGCCCCTGTTTTGCCTGGCTGATGTGAGCATCTCTCTCTGAGGTCACCACCTCCCTAACAACTTTGACCAATAGGCTGAGCTCCTGCAAAAGGCCTTTGTGATGTCACTGCCACACCCACCCATCCCCTGAAGTGCTAATATCCTGCTGCTGGCCTGACATTTTGAAGGTTTGAGCTACTCTCTGTGGACCACCCCACTCAATGCCTGTTCATTCTAGGAAGCAAGCCGGTTAGACAGAAAAACATTAGAGGCTGCTCCCAATGCTACACTCAGTGTTTCCAAAATTAATACACTTTATGGCCAGAAGAGACCTTTAGAGCATCTCATCTAACCCCCTGCATATCATAGGCTTCCTGTATAGGACAATAGTTACTTTTTGGGCACAAACATTCCAGAAAGGCATCTAGTTTCATTCAATGACTTCAAGAGATGGAGAATCCACCACTTTCCCTTTCACTGAGTGCCAGGGGGCTCCATTTCCCCTTCCACTAGCTCCCCATTTACAGTGAGCCAGAGCAGTACCTGCAACAGGGAGCGGGAGTTGCTGAAGGCCTCAGAGGCACAACCCCTGCAGTGTCTCAGGCACCTGGCGCAAGTGATGGATGATGCGGAGCTGGTGCCTCACTTTGGCCGTGACGCCCTCCTGCTGCAAGGGAATGAGAACCTGTCAGACTCAAACGCCCCGAGGAATCAGGGGGAATTAAGGGCACCTGGAACCAGCAGTATTTCCACTCAGCACCTGCCCAACACTGAGGGATGAATTCACCTCCTGAATCCCAGAATGGAGTCTTCTTGTCCTTTCTAGTAACCTCCAGTTCCAATCCCCCTCCTTCTAGGGTGAGCTCCTGCTACCTCCCCCTCAGTGTCCTTGACAACTGTTCCACCTCCAAACCACAGCTTAAGTCATCAGAAACCTCTTCTAGACCCCACCAAGGTTGGGCTGGGAGGCGGGTCTAGCAGTGGGGGCAGGAGGGATTCTGGCAGCAGTGAAGTGGGTTGCGGGGAGGTTGAGATCTTGCCCAAGTCATCCGAGACACTAACGCTAAGCCACAGGATGGCAGCATCTAGTGTCTGTGGAGTCCAAGCACTATTTCAACCCCACAGTTTTGGATGAACTTCCCACAAGAGGAGGTGAAGATCATCCCCAGCAACACACACACACACACACACACACACCACTCCTGGTGGTGGGAGGGGAACAGGAGAAAGGACAAAAGAAGTAAGAGATGAAGAGAAAGGAAGGAGGGATGGTGGAAAAGGTAAAACGAAAAGGACAAACCCTAATGTCCCCAGTGATTCCACGGGACAAAATCCCGTGTGGACTACAAAATTCTGTCACCTTGAACTAGTGTTTTCCATGCCTAGAATTCAACGGGCACCAGGTGGATCAGACTGAGCAGGTTCAAAAACCTCTTGGAGGCTCTTACCTTCTAAACAGGGACGTCTGTTTTCTAGTAAAATCAGTAAAAGGGAAGGAGAAAACTCGAAAGAGGCTCCTGCTCTCACTCACATACGTGAACCCTAATACTCTCTCAGTCCTCAAAGAGAGACCTCGAGAAGGAGACTTGCTAAAGCAAAGCCACAGGGGTCTCTGAGGTTTCCCTGGCCCTGCGCCCCTGACTGATGTCAACATCTCTCTCTGAGGTCACCACCTCCCTAACACCTTTGACCAATACGCTGAGATACTGCATGTAGCGGGGCGGCCTGGCTCCCAGGCGCCCCAGGAAGTCAAGGCCACCGCGGCCTGTCCCCACCCCCCGGAAGTCAAGGGGCGGGACAGGAAGTATAAAGGCCAAGCCACAGCGCTCAGTAGCTGGCCGGCAGCGAGAGAGGACAGACGCTGGTGCCCGAGCTCCCGCGGACCTGAGCCTGCCGAGAGCCCGGTATCCTGAGGAACGGTCTGAGCTTCCCCCGCCAAGGGCCCAGAGGGAGTGACAGACCTACCTGCTGCTCGGGGCCCGGAGGAGCCCATGATCTGCGACCCAGCAGATGGAACTCAGGAGGAACAGGTACCCATGGAGGAGGAGATGGGAAGTGGCCCGGGGATAGCAGACCCCGAACCCATGTCAGTGTGTTGCGGTCAGGATCCCCACTGACTGCGCGGCAGACGGACTGCTGCGGATAGGGCCCCAGGCTGGAACACAGTGGAGTGGGTGGGCCTGTGTTCCCCCCTGCCACCCCGTGCTGGGTGGCAGTCTCTCCTCCTCCTTGTCCAAGGGGCCTGGGCCTCTGACTGACGATTGGTTTGCTGCCCAGCCCTGACCTAGGGCCTGGGCTAACCCAAACTGACCCAGCTCCTGCTACAAGGCCTGGGCCGCTGACTGACTACTGGTTTGTTCCCCGCCCTGACCCAGGGCCGGAGCTGTTGATTGTGTGCTCAATCCCTGCATAAGGGCCTGAGCTCTGAACTGTTGATTGTGTGCTCAGTCCCTGCACAAAGGCCTGAGCGCCGAACTGCTAATTGTGTGCTCAGCCCCTACCCAAAGGTCTGGGCCCTAACTGTTATTCGCTTTGTAGCGGGGCGGCCTGGCTCCCAGGTACCCCAGGAAGGGACGAGCCCCACCCCGGAACTATTACACTGCAAAAGGCCTTTGTGATGTCACTGCCACACCCAATCATCCCCTGAAGTGCTAATGTCCTGCTGCTGGCCTGACACTTTGAAGGTTTCAGCTACTCTCTGTGGATCACCCCACTCGATGCGTCTTCATTCTAGGAAGCAAGCCGGCTAGACAGTAAAGCATCAGAGGCTGCTCCCAATGCTACACTCAGTGTTTCCAAAATTACTACACTTTATGGCCAGAAGAGACCTTTAGAACATCTCATCTAACCCCCTGCATATCATAGGCTTCCTGTATAGTACAATAGGTACTTTTTGGGCACACACATTCCAGAAAGGCATCTAGTCTTCATGAAATGACATCAAGAGATGGAGAATCCACCACTTTCCCTTTTACTGAGTGCCAGGGGGCTCCATTTCCCCTTCCACTAGCACCCCATTTACAGTGAGCCAGAGCAGTACCTGCAGCAGGGAGCGGGAGTTGCTGATGGCCTCAGAGGCACAGCCCCTGCAGTGTCTAAGGCACCTGGCACAAGTGCCGGATGATGCGGAGCTGGTGCATCACTCTGGCCATGACGTCCTCCTGCTGCACGGTAACGAGAACCTGTCAAAGACTCAAACGCCCCGAGGAATCAGGGGGAATTAAGGGCACCTGGAACCAGCAGTATTTAAACTGACTACCTGCCCACCACTGAGGGATGAATTCACCTCCTGAACCCCAGAATGGAGTCTTCTTGTCCTTTCTAGTAACCTCCAGTGCCAACCCACCACCTTGTAGGGTGAGCTCCTGCTACCTCCCCCTCAGTACCCTTGACAGCTGTTCTACCTCCAAACCACAGCTCAAGTTATCAGAACCCTCTTCTCCACCCCCACCCAGGTTGGGCAGGGAGGCGGCTCTAGCAGGGGGGGCAGGAGGGATTCTGCCAGCAGTGAAGTGGGTTGCGGGGAGGTTGAGATCTTGCCCCAATCATCCCAGACACTAATGCTAAGCCACAGGATGGCAGCATCTAGTGTCATTGGAGTTCAAGCACTATTTCAACCCCACAGTTTTGGATCAACTTCCCACAAGGGGAGGTGAAGAGCACCCCCAGCAACACACACACACACACACACACACCACTCCTGGTGGTGGCAGGTGAACAGGAGAAAGGGCAAAAGAAGTACGAGATGAAGAGAAAGGAAGGAGGGATGGAGGAAAAGGTAAAACGAAAATGACAAACACTAATGTCCCCTGTGATTCTACGGGACAAAATCCCACAGAGGGAATAAAATTCTGCCACCTTAACCTAGTGTTTTCCATGCCTAGAATTCAGCTGGCACCAGATGGATCAGACTGAGCAGGTTCCAAAACCTCTTGGAGGCTCTTACCTTCTAAATAGGGACGTCTGTTTTCTAGTAAAATCCGTCAAAGGAAAGGAGAAAACTCCAAAGAGGCTCCTGCTCGCACTCACACATGTGAACACTAATACTCTCTCAGTCCTCAAAGAGAGACCTCGAGAAGGAGACTTGCTGAAGCAATAACAGACACTTGGTGGGATAACTCACATGACTGGAGTACTGTCATGGATGGATATAAACTGTTCAGGAAGGACAGGCAGGGCAGAAAAGGTGGGGGAGTTGCATTGTATGTAAGAGAGGAGTATGAGTGCTCAGAGGTCCGGTATGAAACTGTAGAAAAACCTGAGAGTCTCTGGATAAAGTTGAGAAGTGTGAGCAACAAGGGGGATGTCACGGTTGGAGTCTGGTATAGACCACCAGACCAGGGGGATGAGGTGGACGAGGCTTTCTTCTGGCAACTAGCAGAAGTTGCTAGATCGCAGGCCCTGGTTCTCATGGGAGACTTTAATCACCCTGATATCTGCTAGGAGAGCAATACAGCGGTGCACAGACAATCCAGGAAGTTTTTGGAAAGTGTAGGGCACAATTTCCTGGTGCAAGTGCTGGAGGAACCAACTAGGGGCAGAGCTTTTCTCGACCTGCTGCTCACAAACAGGGAAGAATTAGTAGGGGAAGCAGAAGTGGATGGGAACCTGGGAGGCAGTGACCATGAGATGGTCGAGTTCAGGATCCTGACACAAGGAAGAAAGGAGAGCAGCAGAATACGGACCCTGGACTTCAGAAAAGCAGACTTTGACTCCCTCAGGGAACAGATGGGCAGGATCCCCTGGGAGAATAACATGAAGGGCAAAGGGGTCCAGGAGAGCTGGCTGTATTTTAAAGAATCCTTATTGCGGTTGCAGGAACAAACCATCCCGATGTGTAGAAAGAATAGTAAATATGGCAGGCGACCAGCTTGGCTAAAGAGTGAAATCCTTGCTGATCTTAAACGCAAAAAAGAAGCTTACAAGAAGTGGAAGATTGGACAAATGACCAGGGAGGAGTATAAAAATATTGCTCAGGCATGCAGGAGTGAAATCAGGAAGGCCAAATCACATTTGGAGTTGCAGCTAGCAAGAGATGTTAAGAGTAACAAGAAGGGTTTCTTCAGGTATGTTAGCAACAAGAAGAAAGTCAAGGAAAGTGTGGGCCCCTTACTGAATGAGGGAGGCAACCTAGTGACTGAGGATGTGGAAAAAGCTAATGTACTCAATGCTTTTTTTGCCTCTGTCTTCACGAACAAGGTCAGCTCCCAGACTGCTGCACTGGGCAGCACAATATGGGGAGAAGGTGACCAGCCCTCTGTGGAGAAAGAAGTGGTTCGGGACTATTTAGAAAAACTGGACGTGCACAACTCCATGGGGCTGGATGCGCTGCATCCGAGGGTGCTAAAGGACTTGGCGGATGAGATTGCACAGCCATTAGCCATTATTTTTGAAAACTCATGGCGATCGAGGGAGGTCCCGGATGACTGGAAAAAGGCTAATGTAGTGCCCATCTTTAAAAAAGGGAAGGAGGAGGATCCGGGGAACTACAGGCCAGTCAGCCTCACCTCAGTCCCTGGAAAAATCATGGAGCAGGTCCTCA
The DNA here is from genome assembly GCF_011386835.1 of Chrysemys picta bellii. NCBI lineage: Eukaryota > Metazoa > Chordata > Testudines > Emydidae > Chrysemys > Chrysemys picta. The sequence continues at coordinate 113,632 of NW_027052876.1, forward strand.
AGGAATCAATTATGAAACACTTAGAGGAGAGGAAAGTGATCAGGAACAGTCAGCATGGATTCACCAAGGGGAAGTCGTGCCTGACTAACCTAATTGCCTTCTATGATGAGATAACTGGCTCTGTGGATGAGGGGAAAGCAGTGGATGTGTTATTCCTTGACTTTAGCAAAGCTTTTGATACGCTCTCCCACAGTATTCTTGCCACCAAGTTAAAGAAGTATGGGATGGATGAATGGACTGTAAGGTGGATAGAAAGCTGGCTGGATCGTCGGGCTCAACGGGTAGTGATCAATGGCTCCATGTCTAGTTGGCAGCCGGTTTCAAGCGGAGTAGTGCCCCAAGGGTCGGTCCTGGGGCCGGTTTTGTTTAATATCTTTATTAATGATCTGGAGGATGGTGTGGACTCCACTCTCAGCAAGTTTGCAGATGACACTAAACTAGGAGGCGTGGTAGATACGCTAGAGGGTAGGGATCGGATACAGAGGGGACCTAGACAAATTAGAGGATTGGGCCAAAAAAAACCTGATGAAGTTCAACAAGGACAAGTGCAGAGTCCTGCACTTAGGACGGAAGAATCCCATGCACTGCTACAGACTAGGGACCGAATGGCTAGGTAGCAGTTCTGCAGAAAAGGACCTAGGGGTCACAGTGGACGAGAAGCTGGATATGAGTCAACAGTGTGCTCTTGTTGCCAAGAAGGCTAACGGCATTTTGGGCTGTATAAGTAGGGGCATTGCCAGCAGATCGAGGAACGTGATCGTTCCCCTTTATTCGACATTGGTGAGGCCTCATCTGGAATACTGTGTCCAGTTTTGGGCCTGTGGAAGCAGAGAAAGAGCTCACAGGAAGGGGATGCAATGCATGACAGTTCGTTAGCAAGAGTTAGGCTAACTGTAACCCTAATAACGCGAGATTTGTAGAAGCGAGGAATGTGTGAGGCGGGTGAGAAAGAACTGTGTAAGAAGTCATTATGACCTGGTATAGATAAGGTGTAGAAGACCTTGTGTAGATAAGGTATAGAAAATATTGTATGTTGGCAAGAGTCAAAACAAGTGAAGAAATGAGATATCAAGATGGCCTATGTATAAACAAAACGCAGCTGTCCCTCGTTATTTCTGTAATGAAAGGTATAAATGCTTGCTGTAATTAGTTACCTGGGAGAGACCTGCTTAGCTCTCTCCCTCTGGGCAATTGTGAGCGTTAATAAAGCATCTGACTTGCTGTACCTAAACAAATAGTGAGAACTCTGTTTTTCTCCGACAGGCCCCACACTACAAGAAGGATGTGGAAAAATTGGAAAGAGTCCAGTGGAGAGCAACAAAAATGATTAGGGGTCTGGAGCACATGACTTATGAGGAGAGGCTGAGGGAACTGGG